>NW_022990404.1:0-30733 GCF_902827175.1 Gymnodraco acuticeps
GTTAAAGGGACCACAGGCTTCTCTATTTGGCTAGGGGAAAATGAACCACTTTAGCTTCTTTAATCAGACAGCAATATCCGATATAATATAACCCTCAGTCCGGTGCAATAGTATTAACTTAAATTACTACACTTTCAGGTTTAATTATATATATTCTAGGATTTGGGGTAGGTATTTTAACAAGACTTTCAGCCTGTATTTCACTGATTTGTATTCATCGACTTTTTTCACTAGGTCGTTTTGGTTCTTGTATTTTGACTCTGTAAAAGTATTACTTTTCACAGAGCCCCACGTTGGGCGCCATGTTTAGAGTTTTGAGAGGTCCTGATAATTTATTCCGGTAAATTACTCTGACCTCCTAATTGACCTTTCCGAAGATTATTGAGTCTATGTAAGTTTGCTGCTTGGCTCAGATCCACCAACGTCAGCAAGATCTCACCTCTTCCTAATCCCCCCGAAGAACCAGGTTCAATTAAGTGTGCTCCTACCTCCTACCTAAGTGTGTGTGGCAGGGTGCAATCTTACCTTTGACGCAGGAGAGGAGGGCACAGGTGTCTTTTAAAGGATCCCAATCCAACAGGTGGGATTCAGTTTATTTGAAGAAAAATAGGTCCAAACTAATACAGGGTTTTTACCTTCTCTCTTTACAACATTATAATCATACTAACAAAAAAACCGTGCTGTGATCATGTTCAAATGAAACTTTAATTCACAGTCTTACATTTATTACCAAAATGTTTTAATTCCAACTGCCCATTGCAGTTGTGACATTTTAAAATTCTCCCGATAGAATTTAGAGGTATTTCCTCGTAAAAAGACCGGTGACAATAAAAAGCGCATTCAACTTTCCATTCACCCATTTATTCACATCAGTTTCATACCGTTTTTTCCGACACAGACGGCGGATTAACACTCAAAAACCCATACCTGTCCGCAAAATTCGGGGGACCAGATTTTCCCCACAGGTCGCGGTATTTATAAAGGTTCATACACTTTCTCTCATCAAATCATTCCACTCAGCCAACAACCAATAAATTCGAGAGATATTTACCCCGTCTAGAAGGACCTTACCGAGAGCTATTAACCCAGCTCTGAAGCACACAGCCTACCCGGAGAGAGTCTACCAGGGGTCACCCCCCCCTCTCTCGCGCTCTCTCAAAAAACCAGTCTCTTTATGCTAAAAAACTGGATCCTAAACCCAAAAAAACAAACTCCTCCTCTTCACGTAATTTGTGAAGAACTGCGCATGTCCTATAATGTACAAGGCTGAACATGCCTCAACATGTTCCACAGCTGTTATGGGATAAGACACCCTTTCATATGAGGTAAAAAGGACATGAACTCTCTTTGGCCTCTTAATGTTTCTCCCCTTAGTGTGAAGCCCCCCCCCCCCTTCCCTGTGGACTGCTGCCAGAGGAGAGGAAGAAAACTCAACCTAAACACCACTTTGTTTTGTTTATACTGTAACTATAGAAAACCTAAAATATGAAGCATTTTCATTGTGGGTTATACAAGAATATAATTGATTATATTTGATTATAACTAACTTTCGTTTTTAAGTATTAAACATGCTATGAAAACTCACAACACCCTCTTTTCAAACGCAAAGTTATCAAAATAGCAACAGAAAAAATTGTAGCATAGATTACATATTCAAAAACCTGTCAAGAAGCATTCTCATTATGGGTTTATACAAGAATATGATTGATCATGTATGATTTATAATTAACTTTCGTTTTTAAGTATTCACTTCATACCATGATCTCAATTAACTTTCGTTTTAAGTATTCACTTCATATGAAGATCTCAACAGTAGCTTCTGACCCGTCCCCTTGTGTTCTGTAGCTTCTGACCCGTCCCCTTGCGTTCGGTAGCTTCTGACCCGTCCCTTGTGTTCTGTAGCTTCTGACCCGTCCCGTTTCCCCCTTGTGTTCTGTAGCTTCTGACCCGTTCCCCTTGTGTTCTGTAGCTTCTGACCCGTCCCTTGTGTTCTGGCTAGCTTCTGATCTGACACCGTCCCCTTGTGTTCGGTAGCTTCTGACCCGTCCCCCTGGTGTTCTGTAGCTTCTGACCCGTCCCCTTGTGTTCTGTAGCTTCTGACCCGTCCCCTTGTGTTCGGTAGCTTCTGACCAGTCCCCTTGTGTTCTGTAGCTTCTGACCCGTCCCCTTGTGTTCGGTAGCTTCTGACCCGTCCCCTGGTGTTCTGTAGCTTCTGACCCGTCCCCTTGTGTTCTGTAGCTTCTGGACCCGTCCCCTTGTGTTCGGTAGCTTCTGACCCCGTCCCCTGGTGTTCTGTAGCTTCTGACCCGTCCCCTTGTGTTCGGTACGCATTCTGACCAGTCCCCTTGTGTTCTGTAGCTTCTGACCCGTCCCCTTGGTGTTCGGTAAGCTTCTGACCCGTCCCCTGGTGTTCTGTAGCTTCTGACCCGTCCCCTGGTGTTCTGTAGCTTCTGACCCGTCCCCTTGTGTTCGGTAGCTTCTGACCCGTCCCCTTGTGTTCTGTAGCTTCTGACCCGTCCCCTTGTTTTCGGTAGCTTCTGACCCGTCCCATTGTGTTCTGTAGCTTCTGACCCGTCCCCTGGTGTTCGGTAGCTTCTGACCCGTCCCCTTGTGTTCTGTAGCTTCTGACCCGTCCCCTTGTTTTCGGTAGCTTCTGACCCGTCCCCTTGTGTTCTGTAGCTTCTGACCCGTCCCCTTGTGTTCTGTAGCTTCTGACCCGTCCCCTTGTGTTCGGTAGCTTCTGACCCGTCCCATTGTGTTCTGTAGCTTCTGACCCGTCCCCTTGTGTTCGGTAGCTTCTGACCCGTCCCCTGGTGTTCTGTAGCTTCTGACCCGTCCCCTTGTGTTCGGTAGCTTCTGACCCGTCCCCTTGTGTTCTGTAGCTTCTGACCCGTCCCCTTGTGTTCTGTAGCTTCTGACCCGTCCCCTTGTGTTCGGTAGCTTTTGACCCGTCCCCTTGTGTTCTGTAGCTTCTGCATGTGAATGCTCTCAAACCCTCAAAGTGCGCCCTGTAGCGAGTAAACCTCTAACACAGAGAAGACCTGTCTCTGCTGCCCCAGAACGCCTCGACGGACATTTCTCTTTTTCTTCCTGGTACCAAGTTACGTAACGACGACCAAATGGACCAATCCGTGGAGCTCCTCACACACACACACACACACACACACACACACACACACACACACACACACACACACACACACACACACACACACACACTCTCTCAGCCGCGTCTCTCAGTGGCGAAACTGTGGCGCGCAGCGCTTACACTGTAGGTGCACCGCGTTTGGGGGTGCGGGAGCTAGTGGAGCCTCGTAGATGGGGGTGCTGAGGGGGCTGCAGCCCATGTGTCCCCTCTTCTTCATGTCTCTTCTACATCAACATGTGTCCCCTCTTCTTCATGTCTCCTCTACATCAACATGTGTCCCCTCTTCTTCATGTCTCTTCTACATCAACATGTGTCCCCTCTTCTTCATGTCTCCTCTACATCAACATGTGTCCCCTCTTCTTCATGTCTCCTCTACATCAACATGTGTCCCCTCTTCTTCATGTCTCTTCTACATCAACATGTGTCCCCTCTTCTTCATGTCTCTTCTACATCAACATGTGTCCCCTCTTCTTCATGTCTCTTCTACATCAACACGTGTCCCCTCTTCTTCATGTCTCTTCTACATCAACATGTGTCCCCTCTTCTTCATGTCTCTTCTACATCAACATGTGTCCCCTCTTCTTCATGTCTCTTCTACATCAACATGTGTCCCCTCTTCTTCATGTCTCTTCTACATCAACATGTGTCCCCTCTTCTTCATGTCTCTTCTACATCAACATGTGTCCCCTCTTCTTCATGTCTCTTCTACATCAACATGTGTCCCCTCTTCTTCACGTCTCTTCTACATCAACATGTGTCCCCTCTTCTTCATGTCTCTTCTACATCAACATGTGTCCCCTCTTCTTCATGTCTCTTCTAATGAGCTCATCAGATTTTGGCCACTTTGTCATAACGATGTGTTGTCTTGTGTAACCATCAGCCAATCAGCAACCAAGGTAAGGTCGAAGCTAGCACGTAATGCTAACGGAGGCTAAAGTACTGAGAGCTGAAACATGGACGTACTTTCAGACGGCCTACATTTCTGTATTTATAATCCGTTTCTTTATCATCTTAAATAATGTTCTAATTGTCTGAGTAACTGGATGTGGGGTTTTCAGTTCGCTGTAACTTAGATAAACACTTGGAATAATTCACTTGAATGAAATGAACCGAACGCATTTCACCTTTAAATTAACTAACTTTTCCACGATGTTCTACTTTATTGAGATGTACTGAGACTTCAGTATTTTCCTGACACTATACCAAACCTTTCTCCTCATGGGACAAACTGAACATGACTATTTTAAGATATGAATTAGCTCATGTCAAGAATTTAAACGGAAACAAATTCCAGTTCTTACACACTTTATTGCAAAACCAGAAAATAAAAACATTACAAATATAAGAATTTAACACTCGATCTAAAAACACTTGGTTACAAAATTCGGATATAAAAATGAAGTTTATTTAGAAAAATAAATTGGCCTCTCCGTGGTGCGTTCAGGGCCTCAGAAGTCAGCGTCCGGTCTCTAATGTCGCGTTTCCACTGCAGGCCTCGCTCGGTTTGGTTAGGCCTTATTAGGCCCGGCTCACTTTAATGCTGCGCTTCCATTACAGTTTAGGAACTGGGGCAGTTACTATAGTAACGCAGTGTAGGCGGAGCCGTGACGTCATCTTCAATGAGAGCCCCAGAAAAACAACACAGCCGTTAGCTCTTAGCACTCAGAGCTCACAGCTCCTCATATCTGTTATAAGGGCGACTGTGGCTGCGAGGGAGTGCGGTCGTCTTTCAACCAGAAGGTTGTGGGTTCGATCCCAGCCCGTGCAGCCAACATGTCGATGTATCCTTGGGAAAGATACTTAACCCTGAGTTGCTCCCGATGGCATGGCCAACGGTGTGTGAATGTGTGTGAATGTTAGGTCCTAGAGTAACATACACTGCTCTGTATGAATGGGTGTGAATGGGTGAACGACATGTAGTATGTAAAGCGCTTTGAGGGGTCTTAAAGACTGGATAAAGCGCTATATAAGTACAGTCCATTTACCATTTATCTGTTCAGAAACTAGACAAAAGTTAAACAAGTACAAACCACAGACTGCCTGTGTCATGGCGAATACAGTCGCTGCTTTATTTATGTCTGTATAGGCCGTTGTTGTGAGTGTGGACGGTCAGAGCATATATAACGTTAGCTTAGCCAAGCTACATTTAGAAAACACGCATTTTAAAAGGTGTTTCTCTGCCGTCTGTCTGCAGACTTGTCAAAGCATTAATTCATGGGTTTTACTAACCGGTATCAGTATGTTGTTACTTCGGCATCATTTTTGAAACGTGTATTACAATTAAATCACGGTCAAATATGTTCATCTTGTTGTAGTTGTAGCCCCCTTGCCAGCGATTCTCTCTCTAGTTTAGCATACTCAGCCCGACTCAGCCTGGTTGTTCCTGGCCCTAGAACCACCATTTATGTCCATTTAGTCGGGCCAGAAAAAAGAGGAAAAAGTAGCCCCGGGCCAAAACTAGGCCAAGTGGAAACGCAACCAAAAACGGGCCCCGCACGGCTCGGCACGCTTAAAGCGAGCTACCCGCTGCAGTGGAAACGCGCCATAAGAAACTTTGATTTTAACCCTTTAAGGCAGGGGTGGGGAACCTCCGGCCCCCGGGCCTTATACGGCCCGCGAGACAATTTGATACGGCCCTCGAGGTAACTCACGCAAAAAAGATTTTTTTTTTAGAAATCTAGACCGCAAAATAATTAAACAAGCGAGTGCCTGGACTTCACAAATGTCAGTACCCATAAGGAGCCGTACACATGCCGCAGTTTCTGCGTGGCTGTGTGTTTAGCTGAAAGCCCAGTGGCGATCTGTTCATCTGTCACACTGATCATACAGTCAATAACTGTGTTGTTATTAGCATCTGGTTAGCTAGCTATGCTAACGAATATAAGTCGCTTTTTCTACAACCAGTGAGGTAAAGGCACATCTTTATATGATCATTATAGTTATACAAAAACAAGAGAATAAAGTAAACAGGTATAAAATACTATATGACAGTAAAAAGAGTAGTTATTAATAAACAATAGAGTTTGAAAGGAGAGTGATTTGTAAAATATCCATAAAGAAAATCTGCTTACTGTTCTGTTTCATCTGGTGTTGAGAGATGTTTCCATAAATCTCTTAACTCTCAAAGTGCACCAGATTGATGCTTTTAACTTCAACATTTAAAAAAAAAAATCTTCCCGGGGAGCAAGCCACCCGGACCCCCCTAGAGGAGGATAGGTTCCCCCCCCCCCCCACACTTAAATCATATTCACATGGATAGGAAACTAAATTGCACACATCTTGTGTCCATATCTTCCTGTGTTGGTGGTCACGCCACACCGTGCACGTGCACGTACGAGTCATGGCCAGATCTCTGGATTCAGAGGTTGCTTTTTCTTTGCACAACATGAAAGAAAGGTGAAATGAGTGGGCTGTGATTTTAGTATTTTTAAGCAGAGGTCAATAATTTGTACGGCCCTCGGAGGATGTTGAAACAATTTAAATTCCCCTTGAGAGGAAAAAGGTTCCCCACCCCTGCTCTAAGGGGTGACAGAGCCATCACTGTAGACATCTACTGCTGAGCATACTATGCAGTGGGTCCCTCTCTCCCTCCTGCTTTCACTCAGGGAGGGACCGGGTGCGACCAGCAAGGACTCGCATTCTCTTTGAACTGGATTACCTCTTTTGTGGAGTGACTTTGGATTTATTATTTTTGCTTTCGTTGCGATTATTCAGCCGTACCAAGAAGACTGCATTCTGAATCGCCCGAGAATTATTCGTGAGGTGTTGAATGTGTTCTCATTAAACCGTCTTTGAGATGCCATACTGACTGTTTGGGGGGGGGGGGGGTTGGGGGCTTTATTATTTGAGGACACTTTCAGCCACTCTTTGCCTGGTTGAATTACCACAGTAGCTCCCGACCTTTTTCAATGGTAGCTTTAAATAAAAGCTGATTGTTACAAAGGCACATTTCCCCGATCAGTGACTTCATGATATTTATGAGACATGTTTTCATCAGTAAAATCACATTTCTACACCAGTTCACAGAAAGGAGACTTTTAGGTGCATTATATTTCATTTTATTATAAAAACTGTACAAAAGTAACTAAAACCACATCAGGTCGTTCTATAGAAACGTACTAATATAGCACGTTAGATAAAACTAAGTAGGTCTTCCTCTCGGGATTAAATACTGTGCAGATCAGAGAGGAGGTTAAAGGAGAGGTTCCTGTCTCCCTCAGGGCCTCTCCGCGGTGCGTTCAGGGCCTCAGAAGTCAGCGTCCAGCCTGAAGGTGTTGTCGCTGGTCCCCGACATCACGCCCATCCTCTGGTATTCGCCCACGCGCTTCTCGAAGAAGTTGGTCTTGCCCTCCAGAGAAATGTTCTCCATGAAGTCGAAGGGGTTCTCCGCACGGAAGATCTAGAACACACGAGAACCCTTTGAACTCAACATGTTCACACAAACGCACAACTTTCTGCTGGAGATCTTTTGAACTCAACACGGTGCGTTCACCGTCTGTTCAGCGCGGCGTCTGTTTCCTGCTGCTGCCGCTCTGTCAGCTGACCACTCGTCCTCCAATCAGAGCGCAGCAGCAGTCAGCCACCCATCATTGGCTGAGGTCCGTACCCCTGCGCGGCTCATCATCACAGACTCAATCATCTCAACAGCAGCACTTCCTGTCAGATATTAATGACTGATATCGATGATTATTGGATATTTCCCGACGATTAAAGAGCACCAACTGACCGATATTATATATATATATATGCGTATTAGTATATATAAATGTGTATATAGAAATATCTGTATTATTAGTATATATAAATATGTGTATTAGTATATATAAATGTGTGTATTAGTATATATAAATGTGTGTATTATTAGTATATATAAATATGTGTATTATTAGTATATATAAAGTTGTGTATTATTAGTATATATAAATATGTGTATTAGTATATATAAATATGCGTATTAGTATATATAAATGTGTATATATAAATATCTGTATTATTAGTATATATAATTATGTGTATTATTAGTATATATAAAGTTGTGTATTATTAGTATATATAAAGTTGTGTATTAGTATATATAAATGTGTGTATTATTAGTATATATAAATATGTGTATTAGTATATATAAATGTGTATATATAAATATCTGTATTATTAGTATATATAAATATTAGGGCCGGGACTTTAACGCGTTAATTAAGATTAATTAATTACACAAAAATTAACGCGTTAAAAAAATTAACGCATTTTAATCGCACTTATTTTTGCACCGCGGAACGTTTTCTCACTGGATGAGTTTCAGGCGTACCGATTATACTGGAGCACCAACTAACGTTCATGACTTCAGACAACAACAAACCACAGTGAACAACAGTGGGAAATGTTGTTTTAAAAAACGGACGGATGGAAGCGTTGATAAGAGCACGGTTGTGTGCAAATTATGCAAAAAGGAATTCGCATATCACCGCAGCACATCAAGCCTCAAGTATCACCTCAATGCAAAACATATAGCAGCTAGCGTGGACGTTAGCCTCTTTTATCGCGTTCACACCAAAAAGTGCCGGTACTAAAATTAGTTCATGAGAACCTTTTTACCCCCACGAAAGTCCCTGCTAGAGAGCAGGGACTTTCGTACGGCTCTCTTGTGAGAAAATAGCTATATTTCTGATTGGCTGGGCGGATTGCAAACCACGCCCCGTAAAACTCCCAAAAAGTTTGGTGAAGCCGCCATTTTATTATCCTCGCATTAGCATTATCAGCATTAGCCCAGCGCAGAAACGCAGAGAGACTAACTTATGGCAACACAAAATAAAACATGGGAGCGGTGGAGATGAGGAGGTGTCGGCGTTCTGGCGATTTACTCGGAAGGCTGCTGGGACTCCCAGCAGCTTCTACTGAAGCCAGTCCCCAACTCCGGGGACTTCCGGCCGGGGACTTTGGGCGGCAGTATACGCCGTGAAGTGGTTTGCGGCCTGCCAGTAAACCCAAAGCAGAAGAAGAAGAAGTGACGTCAGCGGCTTCATTTGCCTAATCCTCCCTCAGGTTCAAAGAGTTCTCATGAACCTTTGTGGGAAAAGTACTGCGGTGTGAATGCGCCTAATGGTATACTAAAATCCATGTGAAAAAAATTGCTTCTCACTGTTCTTAGGTCAAATATTTATATGCGATTAAAAATGCGATTAATTTCGATTAATTAATTACAAAGCCTCTAATTAATTAGATTAATTTTTTTAATCGAGTCCCGGCCCTAATAAATATGTGTATTAGTATATATAAATGTGTGTATTATTAGTATATATAAATATGTGTATTATTAGTATATATAAAGTTGTGTATTATTAGTATATATAAAGTTGTGTATTAGTATATATAAATGTGTGTATTATTAGTATATATAAATATGTGTATTAGTATATATAAATGTGTATATATAAATATCTGTATTATTAGTATATATAAATATGTGTATTAGTATATATAAATGTGTGTATATAAATATGTGTATCATTAGTATATATAAAGTTGTGTATTAGTATATATAAATATGTGTATTATTAGTATATATAAATATGTGTATTATTAGTATATATAAGTTGTGTATTAGTATATATAAATATGTGTATTATTAGTATATATAAATATCTGTATTATTAGTATATATAAATATGTGTATTATTAGTATATATAAATATTATTAGTATATATAAATATGTGTATTAGTATATATAAATGTGTGTATATAAATATGTGTATTATTAGTATATATAAAGTTGTGTATTAGTATATATAAATATGTGTATTATTAGTATATATAAATCTGTATATATAAATATGTGTATTAGTATATATAAATGTGTGTATATAAATATGCGTATTAGTATATATAAATGTGTGTATATAAATATGTGTATTATTAGTATATATAAATATGTGTATTATTAGTATATATAAAATTGTGTATTAGTATATATAAAAGTGTATTAGTATATATAAATCTGTATATATAAATATGTGTATTATTAGTATATATAAATGTGTATATATAAATATGTGTATTATTAGTATATATAAATGTGTATATATAAATATGTGTATTATTAGTATATATAAATATGTGTATTAGTATATATAAATGTGTATATATAAATATGTGTATTATTAGTATATATAAAGTTGTGTATTAGTATATATAAATATGTGTATTAGTATATATAAATGTGTATATATAAACATGTGTATTATTAGTATATATAAATGTGTGTATATAAATATGTGTATTATTAGTATATATAAATGTGTATATATAAATATGTGTATTATTAGTATATATAAATATGTGTATTAGTATATATAAATGTGTATATATAAATATGTGTATTATTAGTATATATAAATATGTGTATTATTAGTATATATAAATGTGTATATATAAATATGTGTATTATTAGTATATATAAATATGTGTATATATAAATATGTGTATTATTAGTATATATAAATATGTGTATTAGTATATATAAATGTGTATATATAAATATGTGTATTAGTATATATAAATGTGTATATATAAATATGTGTATATATAAATATGTGTATATATAAATATGTGTATATATAAATATGTGTATTATTAGTATATATAAATATGTGTATTATTAGTATATATAAGTTGTTGTATAGTATATATAAATATGTGTATTATTAGTATATATAAATATGTGTATCATTAGTATATATAAATATGTGTATTATTAGTATATATAAAGTTGTGTATTAGTATATATAAATATGTGTATCATTAGTATATATAAATATGTGTATCATTAGTATATATAAATATGTGTATTATTAGTATATATAAATATGTGTATCATTAGTATATATAAATATGTGTATCATTAGTATATATAAATATGTGTATCATTAGTATATATAAATATGTGTATCATTAGTATATATAAATATGTGTATTATTAGTATATATAAAGTTGTGTATTAGTATATATAAATATGTATATATAAATATGTGTATCATTAGTATATATAAATATGTGTATTATTAGTATATATAAAGTTGTGTATTAGTATATATAAATATGTGTATTATTAGTATATATAAATATGTGTATTATTAGTATATATAAAGTTGTGTATTAGTATATATAAATATGTGTATCATTAGTATATATAAATATGTGTATCATTAGTATATATAAATGTGTATTATTAGTATATATAAATATGTGTATTATTAGTATATATAAATATGTGTATTATTAGTATATATAAATATGTGTATTATTAGTATATATAAATATGTGTATTATTAGTATATATAAATATGTGTATTATTAGTATATATAAATATGTGTATTAGTATATATAAATATGTGTATTATTAGTATATATAAATATGTGGATTATTAGTATATATAAAGTTGTGTATTAGTATATATAAATATGTGTATTAGTATATATAAATGTGTATATATAAATATGTGTATTATTAGTATATATAAATGTGTATATATAAATATGTGTATTATTAGTATATATAAATATGTTTATTAGTATATATAAATGTGTATATATAAATATGTGTATTAGTATATATAAATATGTGTATATATAAATATGTGTATTAGTATATATAAATATGTGTATTATTAGTATATATAAATGTGTATATATAAATATGTGTATTATTAGTATATATAAATATGTGTATCATTAGTATATATAAATATTAGGGCCGGGACTTTAACGCGTTAATTAAGATTAATTAATTACACAACAATTAACGCGTTAAAAAAATTAACGCATTTTAAATCGCACTTATTTTTGCACCGCGGAACGTTTCTCACTGGATGAGTTTCAGGCGTACCGATTATACTGGAGCACCAACTAACGTTCATGACTTCAGACAACAACAAACCACAGTGAACAACAGTGGGAAATGTTTTTAAAAACGGACGGATGGAAGCGTCGATAAGAGCACGGTTGTGTGCAAATTATGCAAAAAGGAATTCGCATATCACCGCAGCACATCAAGCCTCAAGTATCACCTCAATGCAAAACATATAGCAGCTAGCGTAGAAGCTAGCGTGGACGTTAGCCTCTTTTATCGCGTTCACACCAAAAAGAGCCGGTACTAAAATTAGTTCATGAGAACCTTTTTACCCCCACGAAAGTCCCTGCTAGAGAGCAGAGAGCTGCTAGAGAGCAGGGACTTTCGTGCGGCTCTCTTGTGAGAAAAGAGCTATATTTCTGATTGGCTGGGCGGATTGCAAACCACGCCCCGTAAAACTCCCAAAAAGTTTTGTGAAGCCGCCATTTTATTATCCTCGCATTAGCATTATTAGCCCAGCGCAGAAATGCAGAGAGACTAACTTATGGCAACACAAAATAAAACATGGGAGCGGTGGAGATGAGGAGGGTGTCGGCGTTCTGGCGATTTACTCGGAAGGCTTCAGTAGAAGCTGCTGGGAGTCCCAGCAGCTTCTACTGAAGCCTTCCCCAACTCCGGGGACTTCCGGCCGGGGACTTTGGGCGGCAGTATACGTCGTGAAGTGGTTTGCGGCCTGCCAGTAAACCCAAAGCAGAAGAAGAAGAAGTGACGTCAGCGGCTTCATTTGCCTAATCCTCCCCCAGGTTCAAAGAGTTCTCATGAACTAAATTCTCATGAACCTTTGTGGGAAAAGTACTGCGGTGTGAATGCGCCTAATGGTATACTAAAATCCATGTGAAAAAAATTGCTTCTCACTGTTCTTAGGTCAAATATTTATATGTGATTAAAAATGCGATTAATTTCGATTAATTAATTACAAAGCCTCTAATTAATTAGATTAATTTTTTTAATCGAGTCCCGGCCCTAATAAATATGTGTATTATTAGTATATATAAAGTTGTGTATTAGTATATATAAATATGTGTATTATTAGTATATATAAAGTTGTGTATTAGTATATATAAATATGTGTATTAGTATATATAAATATGTGTATTAGTATATATAAATGTGTATATATAAATATGTGTATTATTAGTATATATAAATGTGTGTATTAGTATATATAAATGTGTGTATTAGTACCTTGGAGAAGCCCAGCTCCAGCATCAGGCGGTCAGCCACGAACTCGATGTATTGCTTCATCAGATCGCAGTTCATCCCGATCAGTTTGACGGGCAGAGACTCCGTCAGGAACTCCTGAGAGAGGGGGAGGAGTTAGCTGACGGACAGGAAGCAGAGAGAGGGGGGGGGGGGCGGGCAGGGCGGGGCTTACCTGCTCGATGGCCACGGCGTCCCTGATGATGTCACTGACGGTCACTTCAGACGGTTTGTTCACCAGGTGTTTGAACATCAGACAGGCAAAGTCACAGTGAAGACCCTGAACGCACCACAGAATGAACATCAGACAGGCAAAGTCACAGTGAAGACCCTGAACGCACCACAGAATGAACATCAGACAGGCAAAGTCACAGTGAAGACCCTGAACGCACCACAGAGTGAACATCAGACAGGCAAAGTCACAGTGAAGACCCTGAACGCACCACAGAATGAACATCAGACAGGCAAAGTCACAGTGAAGAGACCCTGAACGCACCACAGAGTGAACATCAGACAGGCAAAGTCACAGTGAAGACCCTGAACGCACCACAGAGTGAACATCAGACAGGCAAAGTCACAGTGAAGACCCTGAACGCACCACAGAGTGAACATCAGACAGGCAAAGTCACAGTGAAGACCCTGAACGCACCACATTGAGAGGATCCTATCATTTCATTATTTTATCCCGAGACCCTACATTAATATTAATATTAATGATGATGATGTGGTACCTCGTCTCTGCTGATGAGCTCGTTGGAGAAGGTGAGTCCGGGCATCAGGCCTCTCTTCTTCAGCCAGAAGATGGCAGCAAAGGACCCGGAGAAGAAGATCCCCTCCACGGCCGCGAAGGCCACCACGCGCTCTCCTGAGGACCAGAACCACAGTTAGAACCAGAGGAACCATGAGGACTAGAATCATGAGGACCAGAGGAACCATGAGGACCAGAACCACAGTTAGAACCAGAGGAACCATGAGGACTAGAATCATGAGGACCAGAGGAACCATGAGGACCAGAACCACAGTTAGAACCAGAGGAACCATGAGGACTAGAATCATGAGGACCAGAGCCACAGTTAGAACCAGAGGAACCATGAGGACCAGAGGAACCATGAGGACCAGAACCACAGTTAGAACCAGAGGAACCATGAGGACTAGAATCATGAGGACCAGAGGAACCATGAGGACCAGAGGAACCATCAGGACCAGAGCCACAGTTAGGACCAGAGGAACCATGAGGACTAGAATCATGAGGACCAGAGGAACCATGAGGACCAGAGCCACAGTTAGAACCAGAGGAACCATGAGGACTAGAATCATGAGGACCAGAGGAACCATGAGGACCAGAGCCACAGTTAGGACCAGAGGAACCATGAGGACTAGAATCATGAGGACCAGAGGAACCATGAGGACCAGAGGAACCATGAGGACCAGAGCCACAGTTAGAACCAGAGGAACCATGAGGACCAGAGCCACAGTTAGAACCAGAGGAACCATGAGGACCAGAGCCACAGTTAGAACCAGAGGAACCATGAGGACCAGAGCCACAGTTAGAACCAGAGCCACAGTTAGAACCAGAGGAACCATGAGGACCAGAGCCACAGTTAGGACCAGAGCCACAGTTAGAACCAGAGGAACCATGAGGACCAGAGCCACAGTTAGAACCAGAGCCACAGTTAGAACCAGAGGAACCATGAGGACCAGAGGAACCATGAGGACCAGAGCCACAGTTAGGACCAGAGCCACAGTTAGAACCAGAGGAACCATGAGGACCAGAGCCACAGTTAGAACCAGAGCCACAGTTAGAACCAGAGGAACCATGAGGACCAGAGCCACAGTTAGAACCAGAGGAATCATGAGGACTAGAACCATGAGGACCAGAGGAACCATGAGGACCAGAGCCACAGTTAGAACCAGAGGAACCATGAGGACTAGAACCATGAGGACCAGAGCCACAGTTAGAACCAGAGCCACAGTTAGAACCAGAGGAACCATGAGGACTAGAGCCACAGTTAGGACTAGAGCCACAGTTAGGACCAGAGCCACAGTTAGGACCAGAGCCACAGTTAGAACCAGAGCCAGTTAGAACCAGAGCCACAGTTAGAACCAGTGAGATCTAGCTTCAATAGTTACTCTGTTATATAAATGTGTATTATGTGTTTAACTCTGACCCTGTTGCATCTAATTTTCTGTCACTTGAACTCAACACGGTGCGTTCACTGTCTGTTCAGCGCGGCGTCTGTTTCCTGCTATTGCCGCTCTGTCAGCTGACCACTCGTCCTCCAATCAGAGCGCAGCAGCAGTCAGCCCCCATCATTGGCTGAGGTCCGTACCCCTGCGCGGCTCATCATCACAGACTCAATCACTGACTCAGCAGCACTTCCTGTCGGATATTGACTAAAGGATGTAAACATGGACCCCGGACCCCCCTCTCACCGTAGTTGGCGCTCTTGTTCCCGATCCAGTTGATGGCCCAGTCGGCCTTCTTCTTCACGCAGGGCAGCGTCTCCACGGCGTTAAACAGGAACTCTCTGAGGGGACGAGAACAATAAGTCTCCAGATACTGATTACTGTCAGGGTCATTGAACACACCATCAGACCGTGTGACTCACCTCTCAGCGGGCTCCTTGATGTAGGTGTTGATCAGGAGGCTGTACATCTCTGAGTGGATGTTCTCCATGGCGATCTGGAAACCATAGAAACACCTGGCCTCCGTCACCTGCACCTCCTGTGAGAAGCGCTCCACCTGGTGGAGACACGAGGAACAGCAAGTTAGTCACAGCCAATCAGCAGAGAGAGCATCACAGCCAATCAGCAGAGTTTCCTTTGACCTGTTGAGCCTGTTTTTCAGGTCTCAGGCTCGAAAAGGACATTCCCAGAACAAATGAGCATAACTTCTAAAAAGCTTTGACATGAATAATCTTTGTTCTCAAAGCAATGATAAACCTGTGAGTTGGATGGAGAAGAGTCAGAATCAATATAGATGTTTTTATTTTAATGTTCAGATTGATGTAAATTATAATTATAGTTTCCGGTTAAAAAAAAGAAGTTCCAGTGAAAACCATCCTTGAATGATCGGAGACTAAAAGCTTTAGGAATCCAAAGGATAATAATAAGTACTCTGTATCAAGATTGACCTTTTTAGAGAGGTTTAGAAGAAAAAACACACTTCTGGGGTCGTTTTCCATTTCTCTGGCCCCCCTCGTCGATTTGGATGATTGACACCTCGTTTTAACCGTTAGAGCCAATAGGATCGAGGGGAAGTTCCTAATTATGGATTATCAATAATTGTTTCAAAGTGAAAGACACATTGGATTAACCTTCAGCCGCGTTTTTATGCCATTGAACACGACTTTAGATCAGAAACCAACAGCCGAGGTAAGAGATGTTGTGACGCGAGTTCTGATCGCTCCGTCATGATACTAATACCTATAGAATCTCAGCTTCTTATGAGACTTGTGTTTTGGTAAAAATGGTTCATACTGTCAGTTAGCCGAGTTTCTTCCCGTTAACCTGGTATGACACATTAATAGGTTTTTAAATATTAAGAAGCCCTGAGACAGTTTCGTGAGGAAAAAAACCCCGCAACCCCCTCTACCGGGGGCTCTCAGGCTTAACAAAGTCTCTGAACTCTCACCAGGTTCTCTAAAGTCTCTGAACTCTCACCAGGTTCTCTAACGTCTCTGAACTCTCACCAGGTTCTCTAACGTCTCTGACTCACCAGGTTCCAACCAGGTTCTCTAACGCTCTAAACCTCACCAGGTTCTCCAAAGTCTCTGAACTCTCACCAGGTTCTCTAAAGTCTCTGAACTCTCACCAGGTTCTCTAACGTCTCTGAACTCTCACCAGGTTCTCTAACGTCTCTAAACCTCACCAGGTTCTCCAAAGTCTCTGAACCTCACCAGGTTCTCTAACGTCTCTGAACCTCACCAGGTTCTCTAAAGTCTCTGAACCTCACCAGGTTCTCTAACGTCTCTGAACTCTCACCAGGTTCTCTAAAGTCTCTGAACTCTCACCAGGTTCTCTAACGTCTCTAAACCTCACCAGGTTCTCTAACGTCTCTGAACTCTCACCAGGTTCTCTAACGTCTCTGAACCTCACCAGGTTCTCTAACGTCTCTGAACTCTCACCAGGTTCTCTAACGTCTCTAAACTCTCACCAGGTTCTCTAACGTCTCTAAACCTCACCAGGTTCTCTAACGTCTCTGAAACTCTCACCAGGTTCTCTAACGTCTCTGAACCTCACCAGGTTCTCTAACGTCTCTGAACTCTCACCAGGTTCTCTAACGTCTCTAAACCTCACCAGGTTCTCCAAAGTCTCTGAACTCTCACCAGGTTCTCTAACGTCTCTGAACTCTCACCAGGTTCTCCAAAGTCTCTGAACCTCACCAGGTTCTCTAACGTCTCTGAACCTCACCAGGTTCTCTAAAGTCTCTGAACCTCACCAGGTTCTCTAAAGTCTCTGAACCTCACCAGGTTCTCCAAAGTCTCTGAACTCTCACCAGGTTCTCTAAAGTCTCTGAACCTCACCAGGTTCTCTAACGTCTCTGAACCTCACCAGGTTCTCTAAAGTCTCTGAACCTCACCAGGTTCTCTAAAGTCTCTGAACCTCACCAGGTTCTCTAAAGTCTCTGAACTCTCACCAGGTTCTCTAACGTCTCTGAACCTCACCAGGTTCTCTAACGTCTCTGAACCTCACCAGGTTCTCTAAAGTCTCTGAACTCTCACCAGGTTCTCTAAAGTCTCTGAACCTCACCAGGTTCTCTAACGTCTCTGAACCTCACCAGGTTCTCTAAAGTCTCTGAACCTCACCAGGTTCTCTAAAGTCTCTGAACTCTCACCAGGTTCTCTAAAGTCTCTGAACTCTCACCAGGTTCTCTAACGTCTCTGAACCTCACCAGGTTCTCTAAAGTCTCTAAACCTCACCAGGTTCTCTAACGTCTCTAAACTCTCACCAGGTTCTCTAAAGTCTCTAAACCTCACCAGGTTCTCTAAAGTCTCTAAACTCTCACCAGGTTCTCTAAAGTCTCTAAACCTCACCAGGTTCTCCAAAGTCTCTGAACTCTCACCAGGTTCTCTAACGTCTCTGAACCTCACCAGGTTCTCTAAAGTCTCTGAACCTCACCAGGTTCTCTAAAGTCTCTAAACCTCACCAGGTTCTCTAAAGTCTCTGAACTCTCACCAGGTTCTCTAACGTCTCTAAACCTCACCAGGTTCTCTAAAGTCTCTGAACTCTCACCAGGTTCTCTAACGTCTCTAAACCTCACCAGGTTCTCTAACGTCTCTAAACCTCACCAGGTTCTCTAACGTCTCTAAACTCTCACCAGGTTCTCTAACGTCTCTAAACCTCACCAGGTTCTCCAAAGTCTCTGAACTCTCACCAGGTTCTCTAAAGTCTCTAAACCTCACCAGGTTCTCCAAAGTCTCTGAACTCTCACCAGGTTCTCTAAAGTCTCTGAACTCTCACCAGGTTCTCTAAAGTCTCTAAACCTCACCAGGTTCTCTAAAGTCTCTGAACTCTCACCAGGTTCTCTAAAGTCTCTGAACTCTCACCAGGTTCTCTAAAGTCTCTAAACCTCACCAGGTTCTCTAACGTCTCTAAACTCTCACCAGGTTCTCTAACGTCTCTAAACCTCACCAGGTTCTCTAACGTCTCTAAACCTCACCAGGTTCTCTAACGTCTCTAAACTCTCACCAGGTTCTCTAACGTCTCTAAACCTCACCAGGTTCTCTAACGTCTCTAAACCTCACCAGGTTCTCTAAAGTCTCTAAACCTCACCAGGTTCTCTAAAGTCTCTAAACCTCACCAGGTTCTCTAAAGTCTCTGAACTCTCACCAGGTTCTCTAACGTCTCTAAACCTCACCAGGTTATCTAACGTCTCTAAACTCTCACCAGGTTCTCTAACGTCTCTAAACCTCACCAGGTTCTCTAAAGTCTCTAAACCTCACCAGGTTCTCTAAAGTCTCTAAACCTCACCAGGTTCTCTAAAGTCTCTGAAGCCTCACCAGGTTCTCCAAAGTCTCTAAACCTCACCAGGTTCTCTAAAGTCTCTGAAGCCTCACCAGGTTCTCTAAAGTCTCTGAACTCTCACCAGGTTCTCTAACGTCTCTAAACCTCACCAGGTTATCTAACGTCTCTAAACTCTCACCAGGTTCTCTAACGTCTCTAAAACCTCACCAGGTTCTCCAAAGTCTCTAAACCTCACCAGGTTCTCTAACGTCTCTAAACCTCACCAGGTTCTCTAACGTCTCTGAACTCTCACCAGGTTCTCGTTGACGATGCCGTCGCTGGCGGCGAAGAAGGCCAACACGTGAGAGATGAAGAACCTCTCGTCGTCCTTCAGAGCCTCCCAGTGCTGCACGTCCTTGGACAGATCCACCTGCAGACAGGAAGTTAAGATCAGCTGCTCTCAGACACAGACCGCAACAGGAAGTACATAACGTTCCCCTCTGAGGGACTAATAAAGCTTTGAGGTTCTGAAGAGCAGGACGTACCTCCTCCGCGGTCCAGAACGACGCCTCGGCCTTCTTGTACATCTGCCAGATGTCGTGGTACTGGATCGGGAAGACCACGAAGCGCCGAGGGTTCTCCTTCAGCAGCGGCTCCTCTTCCTCCATCTTCTTCATCGCTTTAGGCTGAGAGACAGGCGGTCAGACGCTGATACTACAAATACTACACTGTACAGATACTTCACAATGTACACAGATACTGCACTGTGTATACAGAGTCAAATACTACTTGAGTATTTCCATGTTCTGCTACTGTGTACTTCTACTCCACTACAGTTCAGAGGTACATGGTGTACTTTTACTCCACTACATGTATTTATACCTTCAGTTTCTTCACAGATGTGGATGAATGATGTGAAATCTAACCAAGTGTTGAATCAGACTTTAGTTCCACCTGGAGTAAATCCACCAGCTACCCTGCAGTATACAAAGTACTTCAAACTAGCTGCACCTTCACCAGCTTTGAGAACACTTTCATGATCAATCATTATAAAAACATATCATATATATTATTCTGAAATGGACCAATCTGCACAACGAATATTTTTACTGTCCCTACTTTATTTATATATGATGATCATACTTTATACTTGAAGTATATTCTGAATACAGTACTTCTACTTGTAACCCCATAGTAATAAAGACAGGAAGTGACGTCAGCTGATTTGAAACAGCAACAGCTGATCGTCCAGTTTGGCGCCAGAACTGACACTTTAGGCGCCACCTCGACATAAACACTAATAATCCTACACTTTAATGTGTGTTTAGATATATACATACACAGATATATGTACATGATATTAACAGTCTGTGGTTGAACTCACCTCAGAGTCGGAGAAGATTTTCCGCGCGGTTTTAGACGCTAAAATGCGCGTGGTGTTCAGGCTCGGGGGCTGAAAAAGAGAAACAATAATCTGATTAAACCCGTTTATCTCATCGGATCCGAGTGAAACACACACGAGATAAAGCTGCAGTGGGTACACACTGCTGCTCCTTTGTTTAACGACCCGAACAAAGAGTCATTTTAACGGTAAAAGCTGCTTTTTAGTTCTTACCGTGTTTTCTTTGTCCAGCGCCATCTTGTTCATCTCACTGCTGAGAGAGTTCTCCTTCTTCGCGGACAGAGGCGCGCGAGCAGAAAGCATTGTGACGGGTTTAAAATGACATAAATTACGGTGTGAAAGTTAAAAGCAGGAGAGCGACTGAGCGGCTCCTGCTGCTGTCTGCTCCCTCTTTATATTGGAATATTGGCGCCGGAACGCAGTCGGCCAATAGGAACGCCGCTCGCGCTTGGTTCTTTAAACTGACGCTGTGACGGAGCCAATCAGGTGGCGAGTAGAGAGATCACGTGCTACAGGCCAGCTGCGGGGAAATCAACGTCTTTGTTTGGGCGAGGTTACAAAACAGTGTGAAAACGATGTTACAAAACATCTCAGATTCAGACTCAAACACGTCTTAGTTTATCATTAAAACCTTTAAACGGTGTTCTAAATACTACCAGGAAGTTATAAGTCGTGTTGAGACTGCCACAACATGAATGAACCGGTTTAATTTCATTTAAACGACTGTATATGAGTTAAACTACCAGGTTAAAAGTCTGTTCAAACACTTTATACACAATATACCACACTGTTAAAATACTCATGTTCAAGTATTGTGTAGTACTCATTGTAGAGAAAATACTCCATTCAAACCAAAAGCAGCAAATATTACATTTCAGAAGCTGAACTGTGAACAAGAAACCTCTTAGTTTAGTTTTAATTAGTGTTCTGTTCCACCCATGGTCTAAGTTACTTACATATAACGTTGGATGGTTTAATCTATAACAAATCATGTCAATCTGAGTACTTCCACATGTGTAAATAGGTATAATATGTATTGTTCTGTATAATGTTGTGAAAGAGGAAATGATAAGTCGCGTTGAAACGGCAGAAGGTAAACCTAACGTTAAGTTACATGTTTTTAAATGCTTTATTTTCTCATATCATCAACATGTAACTACTTTAACGGCTGGATTCTGGTGTTTGTTATAACTTAGATGTTATTTATCTTTCTAAAGAATTACATATAAAACTTAAATGTTCCCTCTCACAGAAACAAGCGGTGCTGATCAGCTGTTTCCGGAATGCAGCGCTCTGATTGACTGAAAATGTAGGGCAACCAGTAGTAACGCCCCCTGGCCACAGGGGGGGTTTGTGCACATTATAAGTATTATTACATTACATTACATCACATTGCATTTAGCTGAGGCTTTTATCCAAAGCGACTTACAATAAGTACATTCGACCAGGAAGACACGACCTTGAAGAAAACAGAATCATAAAGTACATCAGGTTTCATAGAGCCAAACATTTCAAGTGCTGCTCAACTGGCTTAGATAAGCCAGCCCTTTATTAGTATATAAGTGCTTTGTTAATAGTTCTATCGCTCGAAGTGGAGTCGAAACAGATGAGTTTTCAGTCTGGAAGGTGTGTAAGCTTTCTGCAGTCCTGATGTCAATGGGGAGCTCATTATAAAACATATCATATATATTATTCTGAAATGGACCAATCTGCACAACGACTACTTTTACTGTGACAGAGGATTCCTACACTCTGGTACTTCTACTTTTACTCAAATACATGCTCTGAGTACTTCTACTTTTACTCAAGTACAAGATCTAAGTACTTCTACTTTTACTCAAATACATGATCTGAATACTTCTACTTTTACTCAAATACATGATCTGAATACTTCTACTTTTACTCAAGTACAAGATCTGAGTACTTCTACTTCTACTCAAGTACCTGATCTGAGTACTTCTACTTCTACTCAAGTACCTGATCTGAGTACTTCTACTCAAGTACCTGATCTGAGTACTTCTACTTTTACTCAAATACATGATCTGAATACTTCTACTTTTACTCAAGTACAAGACCTGAGTACTTTTACTTTTACTCAAGTACAAGATCTAAGTACTTCTACTTTTACTCAAATACATGATCTGAATACTTTTACTTTTACTCAAGTACAATATCTGAGTACTTCTACTTCTACTCAAGTACCTGATCTGAGTACTTCTACTCAAGTACCTGATCTGAGTACTTCTACTTTTACTCAAATACATGATCTGAATACTTCTACTTTTACTCAAGTACAAGACCTGAGTACTTTTACTTTTACTCAAGTACAAGATCTAAGTACTTCTACTTTTACTCAAATACATGATCTGAATACTTTTACTTTTACTCAAGTACAATATCTGAGTACTTCTACTTCTACTCAAGTACCTGATCTGAGTGTATTTGGTTCAAACATAAACACAGTATAAAAAGTATGAAAAACAATTGAAGCTTTTTACGTACAGATATAGAAAATGATGTACATGTAATCTGGATATACTAAAAAACTACTTGCAGTATACTATTGCACAGTACTTGGAATAATACAATACAATATGTGCAGTATCGTTTTGGAAAGTGAAAAACAAAGTACAGATTTGTACTTAAACGTCTTGTGTTTCCATTCATTTTTAAATGATGTTTTTTTGCTTTACTGTATTATATTTAATTTAATTGTTCTATTATGTATATATATATATAATAATATTCCCCCTGTGTTAATAGGTATATTATGTATTGTTGTGTATAATGTTGTTGAAGAAGCTGCAGCACTGCGCTCCGCCACGGGGGGTCGCTGTTACTCTGCTGTTCATATTTTTAATTCATCTCTTTGGCTTCTTGTGAATGTCGGTCAGTAAGGCAAGTGGGCGGGTTCCTCATCCAGCCAATCACGCGCCCTTCTCCCATTGGTCACACCCCCTGAGTGCTGGCTCCTGATTGGTTGATCGCTGTTACCGGGTGCTGTGTATCTCTTATGTTTATAACAAACACGTAACAGCGCTGCTGTCGTCGAGCAGATATACACTATATAAAGATATATACACACTATATACACTATATACAGATATATATATACACACTATATACATATATATATATACACTATATACAGATACAGGACATGTGCTTTATATAAAGACCTATCATGTAAAGCTCCTCTCTCTGACCTACGTCTTTAAAATAAGACTAAGATGTTAAAACAGCTTTAAAGTTTTCTGATATATATTAGAGACTAAAATATCTCAACACGTTCCATGTGGGGTCAGTTCAGAAGCACATATGCTATATATATCATGTTTAAGAAGCTCCCTCTGGAGGAAGCAGGGACTTGAGCCTCTGCAGACCATTAGCATGCACTAATATAACCTGAAACCACTGGATGTAATGTATTGGGAAATAATAAACAACACGTATTTTTCATGGTAGGTTTTTATTATAAAAGCCATATTCTTCAACATCGCTTACAGGCAAATGTTCAGAAGATGGGATTATTCAGATATAAGCCGTTATTATTAAGAATAACATTTAATAACGAGGTATTTTCTTACTGGCTACACTATGGGCCAATCAGGAGAAACCAGCACTTCTTCTTCAACAAACGCTTCATTAAATAATGGCCGTGTAAAGATAGTAGGTATTCTCACAGCGAGGAATACTGTCAGAATTCGTACAATAAATGCAGACTGGAATACACGTCACGTTCATATAGATATCAATATATTTACAGTATTTACAGACACAGAAGTAGGCTAATAATAATAATAATAACAATAATAACAATAATAACAGAAGCACAATACAGAGGCTTTGGCAACAAATAAAAAGAGTGCATACATCTTTGCTAAACATTGAAGTAAACATGAGTATACACGGAGAGTACAAAAACAAGCAAGATTAAAAAAATCCAGTGCAATGTCAGGTTTCTGTTGGTGTCTGTCCGTGAGAGTAGCAGCCTGTCGCCTCGTCCTCCTTTACGGTGAGTTTGTGGAATAAAACGTCCTGAGGATGTCGGGAAGCTCGATCCGACGTCCGCTGGCTGCGTCTGCATGATTTAATTAGATCTTTATCTCAATATATATACGTTTAAAACACCTTAAACCTCATATTTTCTGCGGGCTTTGAGTCTGATTTCCAAACACAACAACTGTGGTGGAACATTAAAGGTTACTGTTTATTTTTAAAAGGGCTGCAGATATCTTAAAATCAGTGGAACAGCGCTAATGCTAACGTTAGCATGCTAATTGCACCTATGTCCGCTTATTAAAAAGTTAGAATAATACCATGTAAAACGCTTAGCGTTACATACTAATTGTTAGCATCGGCACATGTTAACTTTGAGTCGTTAACATGCTAAAAATCCGGAAATTAAAATGTTTTGACATTAGCATGCTAACGGCCTAACGTTAGCATGCTAATTGCACCTATTTCAGCTTATGAAAGTTGGCATGATAGCATGTAAAACTCTAAGCGTTACATCATAAATGTTAGCATTTAACTTTGAGCTTGTTAACATGCTAAAAATCAGGAAATTATAATGTTTTGACATTATCATGCTAACATGCTAACGTTAGCATTCAGATTTTAGGTGTCGTGGAGTGTACTGAGCGTTTTAGCCTCAGAGGGTCGCTGGTAGAGGGAAAGAAGGGAAGCTACCTTTAGTTCACCTGACGATCTCTAAGATAAACCCTAAAGAGTTATAATGACTTGATTTTACTTCACGCTGAATCTCGCGCAGACGCAGCCGGCCCTCAGCTTCTGGCCAGCAGAGATATCTGTAGAAAAAAAGTTCCTCCGGATGTGGAGCTGATTGAGAGTCACAGTTTGGTTCCTGAGTTGACTGTTAGTTGGCGGTGCTCACCAGCACGCCGACAGGAAGTGAGGGGGCGGGGCCTCTGTTGAGGTCCCGGGGCTCGGCGCTCCACGACGAAGCCCTCTTTGTGGTCATGTGACGCCGGGCGTGTTTGGTCAGGTGATCGCTGCGCATGAAGCGCCGCTCGCAGACGCTGCAGACGAACTTCTTCTCGCCCGTGTGCGTCCGGCGGTGTCGCGACAGCTCGTCGGATCGGGCAAACTTCTTATCGCAGCCTTCCCAGTGACAGCTGAACGGCTTCTCGCCTGCAGGGGAACAGCAGAACCAGAACCCTTCATTACTATAGTGTTGTGAAAACACTGAACGTCCTCTTCCAACATGAGAGTAGCATGATAACAAAGGTATCAACTGTAGCTGTGAACATGACAGGATGTGTGATGACCTGGAAGAGCATCAGGACTGTTTGAGGCAGATGATAGCTCTGTGATTAACATGATGATTCAGCCTCTATGGAGAGAGACATCAAGCATGCTCATTTCTGACGTGGAGCTAATCTGAAGTAAACATTGAATACTGCTTTCTATTCCTCCATCTTGTGACTGTGTAACTCCCTCTCTTGGATATCAGCATGTGAAGGACACTGTTCAGGAACTAGTTGATGCTCTGTATGTGATGACTCCTTCCCTTCTGGAGAGGATCACAGATACATGGATCCTGAGACTGAAGCTCAAGCTGTGATGAGTGAGATTTTTCCAACAGTATAGAAACACAACCATGGCTTCAAATGAGCTGACCAATGAAAGCAGAGCCTCACCTGTGTGTGTGCGCAGGTGAGCCTTCAGGTGCGAGCTCTTAAAGTAGGTTTTCTTGCAGCCGGGGAAGTTGCAGACGTAGTTTCGGCGTCGGGAGAAGTCTGCCTGCGTGACGCCGCCGCTCGCTCCGGACGGCAGGTAGACGGGCGCCGGCGCCAGGGGGAGGAGCTTAGTGTTGCCCAGCGTCATGACGGCGTGCGGCGCTGCGGACGCCTGTGGCACAACGAACACCTGCATGGGCGCCTGCACGAAGGCGGAGATCAACCCCGAGCGGCTGCTGAACACCTGGCAGAGCAGAGGTGGCGAGGGGATCTGTGAGGGGGTCTGTGAGGGGGTCTGTGAGGGGGTCTGTGAGGGGGTCTGTGCAGGCTGGAGTAAAGGGTTCCGTGCGGGCTGGGGTAAAGGGTTCTGTGCAGGCTGGGGTAAAGGGTTCCGTGCAGGCTGGGGAAAAGGTTCTGTGCAGGGGGTAAAGGGTTTCTGTGCAGGCTGGGGTAAAGGGTTCCGTGCAGGCTGGGGTAAAGGGTTCTGTGCAGGCTGGGGTAAAGGGTTCTGTGCAGGCTGGGGTAAAGGGTTCTGTGCAGGCTGGGGTAAAGGGTTCTGTGCAGGCTGGGGTAAAGGGTTCTGTGTAGGGCTGGGGTAAGGGTTCTGTGTAGGCTGGGGTAAAGGGTTCTGTGTAGGCTGGGGTAAAGGTTCTGTGTAGGCTGGGGTAAAGGGTTCTGTGTAGGCTGGGTAAAGGGTTCTGTGTAGGCATGGGGTAAAGGGTTCTGTGCAGGCTGGGGTAAAGGGTTCTGTGTAGGCTGGGGTAAGGGTTCTGTGTAGGCTGGGGTAAAGGGTTCTGTGTAGGCTGGGGTAAGGGTTTCTGTGTAGGCTGGGGTAAAGGGTTCTGTGAGGCTGGGGTAAAGGGTTCTGTGTGAGGCTGGGGTAAAGGGTTCTGTGTAGGCTGGGGTAAAGGGTTCTGGTAGGCTGGGGTAAAGGGTTCTTGTGCAGGCTGGGGTAAAGGGTTCTGTGTAGGCTGGGGTAAAGGGTTCTGTGCAGGCTGGGGTAAAGGGTTCTGTGGAGGCTGGGGTAAAGGGTTCTGTGTAGGCTGGGGTAAAGGGTTCTGTGTAGGCTGGGGTAAAGGGTTCTGTGTAGGCTGGGGTAAAGGGTTCTGTGTAGGCTGGGGTAAAGGGTTCTGTGTAGGCTGGGGTAAAGGGTTCTGTGGAGGCTGGGGTAAAGTGTTCTGTGTAGGCTGGGGTAAAGGGTTTCCGTGGAGGCTGGGGTGAGGGAGCGAGGCTGTCAGTGTGGCGGATGACCGCTTGGTGAGGACGCAGGAGTCCACCTGGGAGGCGGAGGTCTCTGAGGTCTCTGAAAGGGGGACGGAGGTCTCCGAGGGGAAGCTGGGACTGTGAGGTGGTGTCATACACTGAGGGAGGAAACAGAAGAGATATATTATACGTTTTTAACATTTAACACATTCATCTCCATACATTTGTATAGCGCCTTTCAAGGGACCCAAGGATGCTTTACATGGTACCCAGGGGGCAAAACCAATTTTTTGGGGAAAGATTGTCCACCAGAAATGATATCTAGGACCTTCAAGGATCACAACCGGTCAAATAGCTACTGGAAAGCTACAGTGAGGGTCCGAACAATGAAACCCCTTTACCAAACCATTGCATGCTCTCAGGATCCTCAGCGAGGCCATGTGGCGCCTGTACTGGCAAGCATTTGAGGCATGTGCAGCAGACAGAGAAACACAGGCAGTCACAAGGAGGACATGTTGTGAAGATGTTGTTTGAGAAAGACACCACTGCTACTGAGAAGTTGGAGATCATCCAGAAGTCACGTCCACAGATATCAATCCTACAAGAACAGATGTTACTTTTCCAGGAACCTCTGAATGAGCACCCAACTGCAGTTTTCAGGTCAATCTTTCTGGAGATGTCAGACATCCTCCAGGTTCATCTACTACCAGCGGGAAGGTAACTGGGCAGGACATCTCTGTGAATCAGCACAGATGCTACCTTACCTCACTGCAGCAGGACACTACAAATATGGGCAGCAGTCTTTGCCTCTGTATTTGGCTGAGATGAAGAACCTGCCAGAGACAGCCCCTGAGGCGCACGACGCACTGATGGCAGGTGCATTTGTTGGAAGGAGCAGATGGAAACCACAATGGTGTCTCTCCTGGAGCAGACATACAATGCAGATGCCAAGGAGGCAAGTGGTCTGGATGGCATTACACTCAATCGTGCTGCCAGGATGAAGTGGGTCTCAAGTCTACGCTGCACCTCCATTCTCCAGTCGTGTCAACAGGGATGAAGAGACGGTAGTCAAGGTCATGGCAGCAGTAGAGACCACCCATTCACGACAGCCACACCATCCCTGATCAATATATCTACTGGCGAGTGTGCAGATTGCCACAGTCAAGGAACAACCTGACAAGTGTGAAAGCAGTTGGTTTGAAGGCATTGTCAGAGTCACTGTCCAGTGACCAGAAGAAGACAAGTGTTGTAAAGCTAAACACCTTCCACACACAACAGGATGAAAGCAAAGAAGTCTGGAGGGAAAACCTCTTCACCTGGCAAGAGCAATGAAGTCACTGCCCCTGCTGCACATGACCCAGATCATTGCCAGTGGTGGAGAACTCAACATGGTTGACTTCATAGGCAACCACGAGTGCAGTGACCTTCCCCCACCCCTCTTCCAGGAAGATGGCAGTATGAGAACAGGCGAGCCTTGTGAAGATCTTGAAAGAGAAGACCAAAAGTAAGCAAGCATCCCTGATCTGCCCCAAGACTGCCTCAAGACAGCATTAGTGGTAGATGCCATGTCCGCCACACGACACTGGTCTTTCCACACAGGAGAAGGATTTGGAGTGATCGCTGAGCGATACAGGCACCTGCTGCTGAATGATGTGCCTCCTGGCACTGACATCATACACTTCTGTTGTGACAGATACGGTGCAACCAGCCTCAAGTCAGCTGAGCAGGAACAGAGATATGCCAGATCCAAACCAACTCCGGGGACTTCCGGCCGGGGCCTCCGGGTGGCAGTATACGGCTTAATTTGCCTAATCCTCCCCCAGGGACTTATTCCGGTGTGAACGCGATGTGAAAGCCCCTTAACCCTTGTGATGCGTTCAAGGCCTCATGATAAAGTAGGCATTTGAACAACAAACAACAAAAGGATAATTTAGGAGAACAGGTTCAGTGTGCATTCACTGGTCTTCATGTAAACCAGAATGTAAATGTGCGAGTCAGTAAGGGGGGAGAAACGCAGACCATGGGAGGGTTGACTCATTGTTTAACTAAATGGTGTTCATTTATTCTTCTCCCACCAAATCCTGCATTAATAACAGACACACATTCAAAATGTTAAACAATGAATCGCTAAATAACTAAAGTATTCTTTAAGAGCTTAAATCACTATGAATGAAAGACTCTTTAAATAGTGTTTCCTCACCAGCGATGACAGGGCGATCAGGTCTTTGGGACCCTCGCCCCCCCCCTGAAGGTGGATGGAGTCACAGGAGTCGGAGTGGGGTCAGGGGGCGGGGCTTGTGTGACATTTGACCCCCAAAGCTCATGCTGACCAGCGCCTCGGCGGCCTCCAGGTCGTGGTACTCGATGCCCGCCATCCCATCCACCTGAAGAGGAGAGAACGTTAAAGAGTGTTCCTGTTCTCACGTTTCGGACTTTTCCCCAATTTCATTTTTTCTCTCAAGTTTCAGATTTGTCTCTCTCAGATAATGTTTGTCTCTCTCAGATAATGTTTGTTTCTCTCAGATAATGTTTGTTTCTCTCAGATAATGTTTGTCTCTCTCAGATAATGTTTGTTTCTCTCAGATAATGTTTGTTTCTCTCAGATAATGTTTGTTTCTCTCAGATAATGTTGGTTTCTCTCAGATAATGTTTGTCTCTCTCAGATAATGTTTGTCTCTCTCAGATAATGTTTGTTCTCTCAGATAATGTTTGTCTCTCTCAGATAATGTTTTGTCTCTCTCAGATAATGTTTGTCCTCTCAGATAATGTTTGTTTCTCTCAGATAATGTTTGTTCTCTCAGATAATGTTTGTCTCTCTCAGAAGTTTGTTTCTCTCAGATAATGTTTGTCTCTCAGATAATGTTTGTTTCTCTCAGATAATGTTTGTTCTCTCAGATAAGTTTGTTCTCTCAGATAATGTTGTCTCTCTCAGATAATGTTTGTTTTCTCTCAGATAATGTTTGTCTCTCTCAGATAATGTTTGTCTCTCCAGATAATGTTGTCTCTCAGATATGTTGTTCTCTCAGATAATGTTTTGTTTCTCTCAGATAATGTTTTTTCTCTCAGATAATGTTTGTCTCTCTCAGATAATGTTTGTCTCTCTCAGATAATGTTTGTTTCTCTCAGATAATGTTTGTTTCTCTCAGATAATGTGTTCTCTCAGATAATGTTGTTTCTCAGATAATGTTTGTTTCTCTCAGATATGTTTGTCTCTCTCAGATAATGTT
>NW_022990405.1:0-22500 GCF_902827175.1 Gymnodraco acuticeps
TATGAGAGACAGAATGGGGGGAAAGAATCCAGGAAATCACATTGTAGAATTTTTAATGAATTAATTGGTAAATTCCTCGTAAAATAAGTATTTGGTCACCTACAAACAAACAAGATTTCTGGCTCTCACAGACCTGTAACTTCTTCTTTAAGAGCCTCCTCTGTCCTCCACTTGTTAACTATTAATGGCACCTGTTTTAACTCGTTATCAGTATAAAAGACACCTGTCCACAACCTCAAACAGTCACACTCCAAACTCCACTATGGCCAAGACCAAAGAGCTGTCAAAGGACACCAGAAACAAAATTGTAGACCTGCACCAGGCTGGGAAGACTGAATCTGCAATAGGTAAGCAGCTTGGTGTGAAGAAATCAACTGTGGGAGCAATTATTAGAAAATGGAAGACATACAAGACCACTGATAATCTCCCTCGATCTGGGGCTCCACGCAAGATCTCACCCCGTGGGGTCAAAATGATCACAAGAACGGTGAGCAAAGATCCCAGAAGCACACGGGGGACCTAGTCAATGACCTGCAGAGAGCTGGGACCAAAGTAACAAAGGCTACCATCAGTTACACACTACGCCGACAGGGACTCAAATCCTGCAGTGCCAGACGTGTAGGGATGTTTATCGTTAAGGTTTTAACGGTACTACTACTTTTAACGGTACTACTACTTTTATCGATACCGCTTATCGGTCCGGTCCTTAACAGTACTCTTATCGGTTCTTTTGGAGAAAAAAAAATAAGGTAAACTAACTAAACAAATTGTGAACAAAACTAACATTGCTTTTATTTTAATTAAATACATAATATTTCACATCAAAAGTAATAACAATGTTTTAACAAATCGTATTAAATAATCTGATGACAGAATTTAAACAGAATAGCTGAAACTTTAAAAAAAATAACTCAGTTACCTCTAATCATTAACCCATGTTTGCATAATTGAGTTAACTCTGTGTGTTGCTGCTAGCATACATAACACCTGACGTGGAAACGTTACTCGTGGATGGGGCTACAGAGCTACTAGAAAGACAGTGGAACCCGGTGCATCCCTCCGTCTGAATGTGGAGCACTTTTGCTAAATGTTTAGACAAATTGCTCGTGCGCCCTTACATGCTAAACTCTTATAGCACTTTTGGTAATGAGCATTTCCTCATCGAGACGGGTAAAGTTTAACCACACCTCGGAGCGCTCTCTCTCCGCCATCCGCCGTGTGTGTGTTGCTGCATGTAGCAGCTTAGCAGCTGCGTGTGTGTAAACTGCCCCGCCCCCTTGCAAGCAGGCGGGGGAGAGAGATCTCTCGCCTGGATTGGAAAGATCGAAAATACTAAAGACGCATTTTGCACGCTTTTTTTTATTAGAAACGGAGTTGGCAACACTAAAACTGCAATAATTGTTTGTGTAGCAATATACATATATTTTTACATGTCTCCAGTACCGATAAAAAGACCGTTAACGTCGGAGCTTAACCGTACCACGGTCTTTAATAATTCAGCCCCGGGGCCCGTTTAATACCGGGGCCCGGGCCCATCCCTAGTCCTGATGGAGAGAGGTTGAAGGAGTGCTTGTAAGAAGCATTTCAAGGTCCTGGAGTGGCCTAGCCAGTCTCCAGATCTCAACCCCGTAGAAAATCTTTGGAGGGAGTTGAAAAGTCCGTGTTGCCCAGCGACAGATGCTAACAACAACAATGCACGTAAGGTCTCTCTCTCGCTCGCTCGGGCCACACATACACACACCCTCCCGGTCCTCCCAATAGCCAGTCGGTGCCTGCCGGTGAGCGTGGAAGTGTGGCTGCCAAGCGGGCGGCAGGAGCAGGGCTGTCAGCATCAGCTTGTAGATGGTATTTTAAACTCGATGCGCTCTGAAACTACGGGGCGGCCGAGAAAAAAAATACACATGCGTTAATCGCGTTAAAATATTAGTGGCGTTAATTTTTTTTTTGCGTTAACTTGACAGCCCTAATATATAAATAGGTAACCACATATATGTCCGTGCGAAACAATAGCCCCAACCTGTAGTTCCATGTGTGAATTATGTGTCAGTGTGTAATAAGTGATCATTCACAGTATGTATTTTTTATAATATATTATTTTGGTAGGTTGCTCTTCCGTAATACATTTTAATTATTATAATAAAGTACATGTGTCTAATTAATAACTTACATACTTTTACTTAAATAAGATATGAATGCAGTACTTTAACTGGTATGGAGTATTTTCACAGTGTGGTGTTTGTACTTTTACTTCAGGATCTGCTACCTGCAGCAAGTGTGATAAAGGGTCTAAAGTGTTATTAATGTGATAATAAAGTGCTACTGAAGAGTGTAAAGTGTTAATTAAGGGTAAAGGGAACAGACCTGCTCTGTGTATCCGAAGCTGAGGCTGTGAAACAGCGTCCAGTAGCTTCTGGAGTCTCTTGTTCTCCTCTTTGGAAAGAAACAGCTCCTCCTCGAGCTCTGCTATTGTTTGTTCAAACAGAGCAAATATCTCTTCATTAGCAGCAGTGAGTCGCGCTTCTTCAACGACAGCAGCATTTGGACTTTACTCATGTTTCCTAGATCACCTTTTCCTGCAGACTCCGTTAAACACACCGTTTCTCTCTGCATCAAACTCTCAATCTGACTAGTGTTGCTAACGTGTTTCCAGCTAGCATGCTAAGCTAGCTCCTATAGTCCGAGGTAAACGCTCCAGAAAAAAGAGCACACAGTCCATTCGGAGGTTTATCCAGCCACACACAGAGGATGGATCAGTAGAGCTGGAGCTCACACACACTTTCTCAGGAACACAGAGAGAGAACCGTAGCGACGAGACGCTGCATGGATCCAGCTTCTTCTTCTTCTCTTCTTCTTCTTCTTCTCTCGATTTTTCGCGGATTGCAAACAGCTTTAAGGTGCATACCGCCACCTACTGTATAAGGGAGTGCATCACCATATCATCCTATCACCACTTGTAGAATTATACCATTGTGTTGTTTACGTTATTTTAAATTATTCCAATCAATCCTGTTTCACTCAAATGCTTAAGAATGGCCTTCCTGGTAGCTCTTACCCCCTCACCTTCTGTTCCCAGTGTCTCCATCAGGCTCCACTCCCTTCCACTCTTACCCCCTCAATTCTGTTCCCAGTGTCTCATCAGGCTCCACTCCCTTCCTCTCTTACCCCCTCAACTTCTGTTCCCAGTGTCTCCATCAGGCTCCACCCCTTCCTGGTAGCTCTTACCCCATCACCTTCTGTTCCCAGTGTCCCCATCAGGCTCCACTCCCTTGGTAGCTCTTACCCCCTCACCTTCTGTTCCCAGTGTCCCATCAGGCTCCACTCCCTTCCTGGTAGCTCTTACCCCCTCACCTTCTGTTCCCAGTGTCAGGGCCGGCCAATTTGCTGCCCTATGCAAGATTTTAGCTGCTTTTCTTTCACTCCACACCCCCTGCATTCTTCAACTTTGCTTTTCCCATTATAAACATTGTGCCTGTCACAGCTAGAGGGTAAGAAATCTTGAAATTTGCCTTCATATATTTTTTTTAAACTGCCATAATTCCCAAACCCTACATTCCTGAGACATAATATTTCATGACAAACGTAGGAAAACATCTTGTAGCTTGAAAAATGACAAATAATTAAGCAATAATAATTAAACAAATTGCCTCTTGAGGGCATGAAGTGACAACAACTTTCAACATGCCTCCATTAAAGCCCATTGTAATTTCAAGCTGATATTTCCTCACGGTAGCAGCCACACACCTTTAGTTAAACTGCCAAAAAGGCCACATTATTAACCCGAAAGTCAGAGGCGCGGGAAGGTATTTGAGTGAGGGTGCTGAGGGGCTGGACTCCGTGAACACTATTACGGGCACTATAGAGCACGCACAAAAACACACAGTACACAACCCGCGACTGCTACAATGAAGGCTCGATAATCAGCTCACGGCATATAGGCGTGGTAAAGTGCTATTTTCTACGAGTGGGGAGTGGACCTCAACCTCCTCCTTACATACAGTATTGCCAAAGCTCTGTATGGTTGTAACATCTATACACAAATGCACACAAATAAACACATAAACAGTTATAAACAAACTGCAAAGAACATGATTTTTTTTTTTTTTTTACAAGGAATACAGATTCATTTCATTCATATAATACATTAATATAAAATAGAATATGATATACTTAAGATACATAAGATGTGAGACCTGGTGTATCTGCTCATTCCGGTTCCCTCAGACTCTGGCAGGCAGAGACAAACTGTCCTGCCACAATGCAGCTCTCTTTATATTCCCCGAGAAGTATTTTTAGTTTTTCATTTTCATTTTTAAATAATTGAGGATGCTTATGGTTGAGTTTTGGGAAGAATTGTTTCCATACAGGTTCAAAAGTGGGGCATTGTGTGAGGAAGTGCTGCTCTGTCTCCACAGCAGTTCCTCCTGTTGGCATGATCGCTCCTCTTTTGGCAGCCAGGTTTTCTTGTTCCTGTTGCTATGGCCAGCTCTCCTCTCTCTCTCTCTCTCTCTCTCTTCTTCTCTCTCTCTCTCTCTCTCTCTCGCGCTCGCTCTCTCCTCCTCTCTCTTCTCTCTCGTCTTCTCCTGGTCTCGGTGCGTCTCTCTCTCATCTCTCTCTCTCTCTCTCTCTCGTCTCTCTCTCTCTCTCTCTATTATATTATTGAGGTAGACTGTCCGGGGCTACACATGTTATTTTACCAACAATGTGGAATTTATTGGCTACATATTACTCAGATTATGCACAGCGGGAGCAGCAATAACCGGCAAATAATAATTCAGACAGGCGAGCTCCGCACCGCCTGCCTGCTGCTAGGGGGTGCTGCAGCTCCCTCAATACCCCCCTTCCCGCACCCATGTGTTCATAACAAACATAACGTGGGAGAAAATATGTTTCTATCTAAACGTAATTGAGAATGCAGTTTAGTTCTGTGGGAACGTAATTTTTAGGAGACAGGGTTGAGCACACACACAAAATGCTTAAATCATCAGACTACATTAATATTTAATAGTAAAACAATAAAAGCAATGAATAATAACACTTTACTTTATTCAACAAAAAAAGAAATGAACCTTAATTAGATATGGATATTAAGAAGGTCTTCAAAAATTATCTCGCAAATATCCAAAAAAACAACATAGTATAGTATTTGGATAATATGCAAAAAAAGACATACTGTAGAATAGCATGTCCAAACTTCGCACAAAAACAGCATAATATAGTACGTTGAATGCAGGCAAAAAAACACAAAATACTTAAGTCTGTCAGAAATATGAAAAAACAACATATATGTCCAAGAAATATGTTGAAAATATGTAAAAAAACAACACATCCTCACTCTCAGGTCGGCCTATGTTGACGTTATGTCAAGTCCCCTGTGTCAACACACTCTCACTCCATAATCGTCCAGGAGCGACGTTTGGTCAGTGTCCGTGGCGTGCAGTTGTGACGCTCCTAGGCTCCTTCAGCTTCATAAAGGGACGCAAATAGCTTTCAACTGATTGCAATGTATTCCCATCTGCGGCGGGATTTGACGCTCATGGAAGCACGGCATTCGTTTGTGTCGGCTGCCCTTAAAGGCAATGTGAGCGTCCATTCCCATTGGATAACGGAGAATTGTACACCCGGAAGTAAGTATTCCCCTTACTGTCGATTGATTTTACAGTGATATCTCCACTACTCATCGACTCAAAAACACCAGATTATCCTTGTTAATTATTGGATTGGTTTAAATTGTGTGCAATGTGTTAACTGTGTTTGTTATTCTCGCGTCCAGGAGAGAAGCTTTAAAAGGAGACTAAATGGAGTCTCTGAGAAGGTTCAAATGGTACTTTAATTAAAAAGGTGCAGTAATGTTACAAGCAGAAGATGGTTCAGTCAGAAAAACAGCTGTGTTCTGGCTCTCGTGAGTGAAGGAAAGAGAGCGAGCTCCACCTTTCCAGCTGTTAAATATCTTCTGCTGGCTCCTCCCTGTGGGCCAGTTGGCACTGCTGTGAGCCGACCCTCCACGTCTCCAATGTTCGTTGTTGCGCATAACAGAGTATTCAGACATTTGTAGTGCCGTGAAAAAGAGAGTCGGAGGCGGTGTATTAAGAATGGAGTTCCAATCTTTATTATCCATTACTTTTCAGAGAGGTTAACACATGCACTGCTCTGCCTGATGAGCTAGCAGGAATGGCAGCTAAAGCTACAGGTGTTCCCCACTAAAGGGTCCGTGTGGCAAACACAATAAGCAAGGTGAATTATGTCCAATAACGTGTCACCCACACAAGCCCCCCCAGAATTCACACATAAACAAAATCAGCATGGCGGGGAGGAACGACACGCCGACCCCCACGAATCCTGAGCACGGGAGTCGGAAAAGTGACTCCCGCCTGTGCGGCCCCCGGAAGGGGAGGGACCGGAACAACAGGTCTTAAATCCGTGACAGGGGACGAGGCCGGGGGGGCGGCCCCGTCGCGGAGGTCGAGCCAGCACCACAGGCTGGTCCAAGTCCAGGTGAGCAGCCCTTCACCCGGTCCACCGAGACGTGCTCGGCCTTGCCACCCAGGTCGACCACCAGGTGCTTGTCCCCGTGCTCCAAGACCCGGAAAGGCCCATCATAAGGGTGCTGCAGGGGGGCCTCTGTGCGCATCGTGCCGATGAACACGTGCTCCTCCGAGCGGAGCTCTGCGGGAACCTGGGACACCTGGAGTACAGTGGCTGAGTAGTAGGGATCGGAACAAAGGGCCCTCAGCGGCGTCACGCAGGAAAGCCCGCTGGGCCGACGCCGACCAGGGAGCCGATGCATTTGGGAGGAAATCCCCCGGAACTCTCAGCGGCTTGACCGTAGACCATCTTCCGCTGTAGAACACTGCAGATCTTCCTTAGGTGCGGTCCTCAGGCCCAGCATCACCCAGGGCAGCAGCTTGTCGACCCAGTTACCGTCCGTAAGGCCGGCCTTGAGGGCCGCCTTCATGAGCGATGAAAGCGCTCGCAGAGACCGTTAGCCTGAGGGGTGGTAAGGCGGTAGTCCTGTGCAGCTTAAACCCCCAAAACCGCCTGCCACAAACGTTCCAGAGCTCGGACGTGACTGAGAGCCCTGTCTGAGGAAATGTCTGACGGGGTTGCCAAAACGACACACCCACGTTGCAATGAAGGCCCGGGCAACGTCTGCGGCTGATGTCGAAACGAGCGGAACCGCCTTCCGGCCAACGGGTCGTCCTGTCCACCATGGTGAGGAGGTAGGAAACCCTGAGAGGAAGGCAACGGACCAACCAGGTCAATGTTGACGTGATCAAACCTCCTCTCAGGCACCAGGAAACGCTCCAACTGGGCCTTCGTGTGGCGGTGCACCTTAAGCGCGTTGACAAGCCACGCACTCCCTGGCCCAAGTCCTCACTCCCTTTTCAGTCCTTGCCAAACGAACTTCGCCGCTACCAAACGGACCGAAGGTTTAACAGCCGGGGTGTGACAGGCCCGTGCACAGCCTCGAACACAGGACGGCCTCCAGCTGGCAGGGACGACAGGCCGCGCCAGGCCCGTAGAGATGTCACACAGGAGAGTATGCCCCGCGTCGCCGAACACCACGTCCTCCAAGCGCAGACCCCGCGCTCTCCACCTTCAGGGGCCTGGACGCCGGGATCTATGACCTGGTCTGCCGCCATGCGAGTATAGTCCCAGGGCCCAACTGGACGGCACCGATGACGACCCTGGAGAGGCAATCAGCAACCAGGTTCGGACTTGCCAGCCACGTGCTTAATGTCCGTAGTGAACTCCGATATGTAGGACAGCTGCCGCTGCTGACGTGCCCGACCAAGGCTCCGCCACTTTTGACATGGCAAAGGTGAGCGACTTGTGGGTCGACAAACGCCGTAAATTCACCGGCCTTCCAGCATGAAAACGGAAGTGCCGCACGGCCAAATAAAGTCCGAGAGCTCCCGGTCAAAGGCGCTGTATTTGCGTTCTCTAGGCGTCAGCTGGCGGCTGAAAAAGGCGAGCGGCTGCCAAGCGCCCTCCACACCACTGCTCGTGCACTTGCGCCGACCGCGTAGTCTGACGCGTCCGTGGTGATGGAGATGGGAGCCGTAGATGATGGGTGTGCCAGCAAAGCCGCCTGAGCCAACGCGGTCTTGACCTCAGCAAAAAGCGCCGTCCGCCTCTGCTGTCCAGTCGATCTCCTGGACGGGGTGGGTCTTGCCTTTCCAACGCTTCATACAGCGGCCGCATGATGTTGTGCGGCCCGGGCGATGAAACGGTGGTAAGAAGTCACCATCCCCAGAAACTCACGGAGCGACCGGGGCTGTAGCGGGCGAGGAAACGCCTGCAACAGCCTCCACCTTCGCTGGCAGAGTGTCGCACCGCCCTTGGTGACGCGGTGCCCCAGGAAATCGATGTCCGACACCGCCGAACTGGGCACTTTTGCAGGATTGATGATTAATCCGTGTTCGTTGAGCCGTGTGAAGGGGCTCGGAGGTGGGACAGGGTGGCTCCTGCACTGAAGCGCTGGCGACGAGTAATGTCGTCGAGGTAAACAAACACAAACGGCAGGTCCCGCAGCACCGAATCCATCAGGCGCTGGAACGTCTGAGCGGCATTCTTGAGTCCAAAAGGCATCCGCAGGAACTCAAAAAGTCCAAAAGGCATTATCACTGCTGTCTTGGGAATGTCCAGGGGGTGCATGGGGCACCTGGTGGTATCCACGCACCAGGTCCACCTTGGAAAACACCCCTGTACCGGCCAGATGCGCCGAAAAGTCCTGAATGTGCGGCACCGGATAGCGGTCAGGCGTAGTGGCGTCGTTGAGTCGGGTGGTAATTCCCCGCACGGGCGGAACCCGCCGTTCGATTTGGGAACGACGTGCAGGGGGAAGCCCAAGGACTGTCGGAGCGGCGGACAATGCCCAGGCGCTCCATGGTTGCGAACTCCGCCCTCGCTACAGCCAGCTTAGAAGGGTTCAACCGCCGGGCCCTGGCGTAGACAGGAGGCCCTCCGGTAGTGACGTGGTGTTCCACGCCATGCTTAGTGGTAAGCGCAGAGAAGGTGGGTAGCGACAGGTCTGGAAACTCGGCCAACAGTCTGAGAAACGTGTCTGCACCTGACAGCGAGCCTGACAGCCCGTCGTACGCTGCGCTGCCAAGTGTGCACACGAGGGAATAAAACGTTAAGGGCATCAACCAAACGCCTATTCTTAACGTCCACTAAGAGTCCATGAGCACACAAAAAATCCGCTCCGAGGAGGGGAAAAGAAATGTCCGCTGGTCACAAATCCCAGCTGAAACGCTGTTCCTCCGATGCACAAACACATAGGCCTCACGCCGTACGTGCGAATGGGACTGGCCGTTAGCCGTCGTCAATCGCGGTCCGTGCCCCCCACGGGCGACGTCTTCACTCGACGCTGGAAACTACGCTCCGTTGAGCGCCCGTGTCACACAGAAACAGGCTCCCCGAAACGCTGTCGCTGACGAAGAGGAGCCTGCACGTGCCGCCGACGCTCAGAGCCACTATCTGAGCGCCGGCCCCCCTCCGTTTCCCGGGGGTTTTGTAGCTGCACGGAGCGATGCATCTCTTCGCCCTTGTCCCTAAACGTGCGTGGTAACGCACTCTCCGGCGTCTCCACGCCGGCTAGCCACAGCCGTGTCCGGCCTCCGCCACGCTTTCCTTTGACTGCCGGTGGGCCGCTGAGCGTCGCGGCTAACGTCTCTGCCCCGGGCTGTTTTGCGTAGCCAGGAAAAAAACGATCCGCTTCCTCAGCAAAGCACGGGGCTCCGTGACAGGCGTGTTGGCCACGCCGTCTGTACCCGGGGAGGCAAGTGACGCAGGAAAATCTCCGTGAATAAAATACGGGGATCTTCCCCCCCTAGCAGATTAGCATTTTCTCCATTAGCTGGGATGGCTTGCTGTCTCCTAGGCCTTGAATGTCAAGTATCTGGCGGGCCCTCTCCTTAGCAGATAAGCTAATGTCTTAAGGAGAAGGGCCTTAATCGCCTCATATTTGCCATGATGTGGGGGGCTGCGATGAATCCCACCAACCTGGACGACGTGGAGCTCCCCAGCGCTGCTACCTACATGGTAGTATTTTAGGTCCCCGTCACGGACCTGTCGGCAGGCGAAATGTGCCTCCACGTGTGCGAACCATGCCTCCGCGGTGTGCTCCCAGAATTCCGGCAGCTTTATGAAAACATCGCGCTCAGCCATGTTCGTTAATTTTCCGGAAACTTTCTCGGAAAAAGTCAGGGTCACCAGTGTAGTGCCGTGAAAAGAGAGTCGGAGGCGGTGTATTAAGAATGGAGTTCCAATCTTTATTATCCATTACTTTCAGAGAGGTTAACACATGCACTGCTCTGCCTGATGAGCTAGCAGGAATGGCAGCTAAAGCTACAGGTGTTCCCCACTAAAGGGTCCGTGTGGCAACACATAAGCAAGGTGAATTATGTCCAATAACGTGTCACCACACATTGTACATTCAATATAAAACTAAACACGCCTTTTCTCATCCTTATCTCTTTCATTACTTTTCATTTAACACATTCTAAACGCTGTAATCAATACTCCAAAAAATACAGGAAATACTTCACGGCAGTTTGGTTTCCGGTCGTTCCGGAGTTGTCACATGCTACCCGTCTTTAAACAATAACGTATTCAAATAAACTGTACCTTCATTTAATATTCAACAATAATAATATCTCAACGTCTATAGTTGTAGTGTTAAAATCAGTAGGTTTCGGTGTGCATCACTCCATGTCATTTCGCTACTAATTCACCTCTATAGGAAATGGTATATTAGCCACATGCTAAATGCTAACCGGAGATGAAGGATTTTCAGAATAACAGCTTAACAACTGGTTGTGCACAAGAATGTCTGGTTTTCAGTATAAAGCAGCATTTAAACTGACGGTATGTTTAAACTATATTATACCATCAAAACATTGATTTTAATTTCTAACAAATGCTTTGTATTTTTCCCCTTCGATTCGGAGAAACAAATATTTTTTCGGAGTAAAGGATGGCAGAAGACACTACACTACCCAGAATGGCCCAGCTATCGTTTAGGATTACACACCATGTTGCTCTGTTTGACAAACCCCGTGATTAGTTTCTCAAGCTTTGTGATTGGCTGACCTCCAACTGCATTCCATATGAAAACGTTTCGTAAAAGATGAAATCATACTTTATTCAGCAGTGCTTGCTTTACTCTTTGAAAGTCATCACATGAATGCATTGTAATACATGGTTCGGCTGCATTAAATATATTACAGATCTGTCATAGTTCTTTATTTTTATTTATCTACAGAGATCGGGCTCAGAATAGACCGGAAACTGTTCTTTTTACCGTTCAGTTTGAATTTCACATAAAGTTAGTAGTAATATTTTTGTTTTGATATTATTGTTTTTTATTAACTACTAGACCGCTGGGTCATGTTAAAGACCATCTTTTCTGTGTTGCTGTGGGTTTTTTTCCATCGTTTTTGTGTTACAAATATCAAAACAATAACTAAATATATCCGTCGTAAATTAAACCAGAAACAGCAGTATATTTTATTTTGTTAACACTGTAACTTGACAGCTTTTAACCCAAACCACTACTGGTTAAAGAACGTTATTACACGTTTAGAGTAATGCAATGCAGATTGTGTTGCTTTTTAATGACTATTTAAAATGCCTTTTTCTTAATGTATTTTATTATTATTAACTACTTGTTACTTGTTGCTATCGATATTATTTATGTTATGTTGTGTAACAGTTTGATGGTGTAATCTTTATTGCTACCCCCTTCCCCGTCAATGTATAGTGTTGGTCCACAGCGCAAACGTATTAGTTTAACAAAATCCGCATCTAAAATTGTGGCATAGATCTACGTTATTTTCCCCTGTGCAATTCTCCATTTACTCAAAAATAACACATAATTATCCATGTGTTTATTTATTTGTTTGATTAATAAACACAAGTTGGAGTCCGTCAGGACCGAGGGTCGGAGCAGCTCATTTGCTTTAGAGAATAGGCTTGTTTGAGACGCGTTGCGGCTCGCCTCGAAAGTAGACGAGAATAGCCGATCGCAGCCGGGGGAGGTCTCAAAAAGCTCGCCTGAAGTCGGACAGCTCGGAGTCCATGCTCGGAGTCGGCTTCGTCTTCTTCTTCTCTCGGTTTTTTGGCGGATTGCAAACAACTTTAAGGTGCATACCGCCACCTCCGGAGTCGGCTTGTCTCGGTTTGCATTTATAAAGAATGCACACATGTGTTTAATCGTTAATGTCAGATAAGTAAATAATGTGTTCCTGCTCAAGATTAAATTCAACTTTATTGTTATTGCACATATTACAGGTACTGAGACAACGAAATGCAGTTTAGCTTCTAACCAGGAGTGCGACAAGCAGTAAAGTGAAAAGTAATGTACAAAATCTACAGAATAAAATATAGAATGAATTGAATGATGAATAAACAGGGTATGAATACACTAGATATACACAGCAGCCGGTAAGCAGTATAGTATAAAATATATAGATATTAATTTCATGATGATAAACATTGTGGAACGATGATGAAAATGTGAACGGAAGAGGCGACGTAAAACTGACACAAAACAACAACAAACTTTTGCCGAGCCAATTGGAGATTTTCATCAGCAGCACGTGGTAAAACCCACCAATGAGCGCTCAGCTCGAGATACCAGCGAGTCGTTTCCCATCAAGCATTTCGCTTCCGCAGCCCGTGGAGAGGAACTGCGCCGACTCGCCGCGCCTCGCTCTTAAGGCTGCGGGCGTCTTTGTCCCGCGAGATTTCGACGTCTCATGTAGGCGAGCCCTCCAGAGCAAGTCGGACCAAAAGACATAACCATCATGCAACGCACTAGGCAAGACGTTGATCGCAATTGCGCAGGTCTGCGCAGGTCTCGCTTGTCTCAAACAAGCCTAATATTACACCCGGAAGTAAGTATTAGGCTTGTTCGAGACGAGCTGCGGCTCGCCTCGAAAGTAGACGAGAATAGCCGATCGCAGCTGGGGGACGGTCTCAAAAAGCTCGACCTGAAGTCGGACAGCTCGGAGTCGGTTTGTTTTCGTCTCTTTTTCTTCTTTTCTTCTTCTTCTTCTTCTTCTTCTCTTCTTCTTCTTCTTCTTCTTCTTCTTCTTATTCTTTTCTTCTCTTCTTCTTCTTTCTTCTTCTTCTTCTTCTTTCTTCTTCTTCTTTCTTCTTCTTCTTCTTTTTTCTTCTTCTTCTTCTTCTTCTTCTTCTTCTTCTTTTCTTCTTCTCTCAGTTTTTTGGCGGATTGCAAACAACTTTAAGGTGCATACCGCCACCTCCGTAGTCGGCTTGACTCGGTTTGCATTTATAAAGAATGTGTTTAATCGTTAATGTCAGATATGTACTAAATAAATACATTTGTTCCTACTCAAGATTAGATTCAACTTTATTGTTATTGCTCATATTACAGGTACTGAGACTACGAAATGCAGTTTAGCTTCTAGCCAGAAGTGCAACAAGCAGTAAAGTGAAAAGTAATGTACACAATCTACAGAATAAAATATAGAATGAATTGAATGATGAATAAACAGTGAGGGGTATGAATACACTAGATATACACAGCAGCCTGTGAGCAGTATGAACAGTATTAACAGTGAGGGGTATGAATACACTTGATAGAAGCCTGTGAGCAGTATGAACAGTGTGTATGAATATGCTAAGATATATAAAGTATGAAAATGGTAAGCAGTGCAAGTATAGTATAAAATATATAGATATTAATTTCATGATAAACATTGTGGAACGATGATGAAAAATGTGAATGGAAGTGGCAATGTAAACACTGACACAAAACAACGACAAACCTTTGCCGAGCCAATTGAGAGTTTCATCAGCAGCACGGGGTAAAAACCACCAATGAGCGCTCAGCTCGAGATACCAGCGAGTCGTTTCCCATCAAGCATTTCGCTTCCGCAGCCCGTGGAGAGGAACTGCGCCGCCTCGCCGCGCCTCACTCTCAAGTCTTTGTCCCGCGAGATTTCAACGTCTCATGTAGGCGAGCCTCCAGAGCAAGTCGGACACAATGACTAACCATCATGCAACGCACTAGCAAGACGTTGATTGCAACTGCGCAGGTTGCGCAGGTCTCGCTTGTCTCAAACAAGCCTTCTCTCCGCTTCGCTTGACAAACCCCGTGATAGTCCTCAAGCTCTGTGATTGGAGAGTGTGCTCCGAGGGTTACGCCGAGCATCGAACAGCACTTGAAATGGGATGGAACCATGGCAGACTGTCCAAAACTGGATTTGAATGGGTCCACCGCGTCCCCTCCTCCCCCAACTCGTCCCAAGAACTACACATGCTGGCTATTGTATTTCGCAACATGTTCTCTATCTATGGCACGTCTCTACTGGGAGTTGTAGTTTTAAAAGACGTTTTCGTATTTCCCATAATAAGAAGTTGCCAGTATTAAACTGTGTACATCCCTGGAGGTTTAGGGGATATGAAACACTCACATTTAAAACATATAATTAATAAATGGGTGAAAATTGCTTGTGCCCATAATGGGCAGCATTAATATACCCACATGCCAGCTAAGGTCAGAAGAGCTTTATTTAACAGCTGGTCTTATGTCTGTGACCCCTGCTGTTGTTCATTGATAAGCCTGAACATGCACTTGTCAAGGTTCCAGAAGCACATTTTGCAAATCTGGCATAGTAGCCATCGATCAGCTTAAGATAAGATATACTTTATTGATCCCAAGTTGGAAACATTTGCGTTACATCAGCATGTGTAACAGTTGTAAATATGCAGGTGGTGTTTATTTGTAAATCATTTAGTATAAATCACACAATTCTGTGTTTTATATTTAATAATTCTGTGTTCTTTATTTATTGATTGTTTCAATACCTGACAAGGCGGTGATGAAATATCTACATACATCTTATAAGAGTATAATACATGTATAATATCAGTTAAAATAAGTGCTTCAACATAGTTAACATTGCTGGAGGTATGCACAAATATTGATGATGTCTTGTAATGCACTATTGAGGAACCTGCGACCCAAGTTTTTCATTCATTGCAATAACTACACCATTGTTGTGTATATGATATGTCAATAAACCTTAGAAAATCTTGAAATCTTGAAAGGGATGTGCAAAATAGTCATTATATACAGTCTTTAATTAACTATTAGTAGAGAATAACGAGTAATGAATATACTTTATAGGGATCCTATTATATCTAATAATAAAAATAATGAAATGCAATAACATGCTTTAACCACTAGTGTCCCTTTATATCAGCTGTGCACCTTTATGGTGTAAATACAGCCTATCTACCAATTGGATCAAATATAAAAGTCAGCCGAATTAGTGTTGATACTGCAAGGAGACGTATTGTGTGAAAATAAATGTAAGATGTTGTTTAATTGCTGATATATTTATGATCCACGTCACGTATTCAGTTCCTCATGTTTGTCTAGAAGTCTTCTCATCAGGGCTCTATAAATACAGAACTACGGCAGATATGTAATATTTTATGCAGCCGAACCGTGTCTTACAATGCCGTTATGTGATGACTTCCAAAGAGAAAAGCAAGCACACTCTGAATAAAGTATGATTTTATTTTTTTTAAATGTTTTCGGTCTGTTTCCGGTATTTGTTAATGACGATGTGCTGTGAGATGTGAGACTGGAATTGCACAGGGGAAAATAACGTATCTTTAGATGCGGATTTTGTTAAACTAATACGTTTGCGCTGTGGACCAACACTATACATTAATAATAATAACTTGGATTTCTATAGCGCCTTTCATAAAACCCCAAGGTCGCTTTACAAGGAGGAACAAGAGTATAAACAAACATAACATAACAAAAGGCAGTCAGAGAAAACAACAAATAGATTTGGGGCCGAAGTCCTTGGCAGACAGATGGGACTTGAGGGCCCTTTTGAAGGCGTCAAGTGTGGGGATGTTGTGGATCTCCACTTTGACGGGGAAGGGGGTAGCAATAAAGACAACACCATTAAACTGTTACACAACATAACAGAAATAATATCGATAGCAGCGTCCCTAGCAACCACCTTGGTAACAATGAAAACGTTCTATGGACGCAATTTCCTGAAGTAATCTTCGTAATAACTAGCAAACTAAAGATCATGTACATCCACTGCACACATAATCTGAAATAACAACTCTTATTTCTCGCATCAAATTACATCAAACGCATTTAATGGCCAAACTACATTTTCCACCGAGAATAAAACGAAGTTCGGCCATGTTTTTTTTTCTGCAGGGAGAAATTTGAAGATCACGTGACATAGACGCCAGCCATTGGAATTAATGGAATGCAGGTTGGAGGTCAACCAATCACAGAGCTTGAGAACTAATCACGGGGGTTTGTCAAACAGAGCACATGGTGTAGTCCTAAACGATAGCTGGGGATTCTGGGTAGTGTAGTCTCTTCTGCATCCTTTACTCCGAAAAAATATTTGTTTCTCCGAATCGAAGGGGGAAAAATACAAAAGCATTGCACACAATTTTAAAACCAATCAATGTTGTGTAATTAACAAGGATAATCTGGTGTTTTTTTAGTCGATGAGTAGTGCAGATATCAAGCAATCAATCAATGTTTATTTATATAGCCCAATATCACAAATGTTACATTTGTCCTCAGTGGTCTTCACAGTGTGTACAGAATATCAGTATGACAATACGACACCCTCTGTCCTTAGACCCTCACATCGTACAAGGAAACACTTCCAGAGAAAACCCACAGTTTAAGGGAAAAATGGGGAGAAACCTCAGGGAGAGCAACAGAGGAGGGATCCCTCTCCGAGGACAGACAGACGTGCAATAGATGCCGTGTGTAAATCGAAAAGATAATACATTTACAGCATAGCTAGTCCAAATGTTTGGAAATGCATGTGTTAAGAAGATGAATCCACGAGGATGTCAGCAATCTTGTGGGAGCCATCAGGGAAGTAGTATGGTGAGAGTCAGGCATGACCGCATAGACAGGTTCAGCCACGACTCGAAGTCCAGGACTCAGGATAGAGGATCAAGGACACACGACCACAGCAACAGGATTAGCCACGACTCAGGATCCCGGCGTATATATGGACATAAAAAGAGATTTGGGGGAAACTGGGTTAATCGGAACATGAGAGTACACAGGTACAAATAGCCAGAAAGACGGAGTAAGGTGCCCCCCCCAACAGTCCAAGCCTATACCAGCTAAACTAACGTGTATGCATGCACTCCTTTAGGATAGGTTGAGGGGAAAGGGTAGCAAGTAAGTAGTAGGAAACAGAGGTGGAGAGGCACACACAGGGAAAAAGGTCCCCATTGGAACCTGAATTTGTCAGAGGTAGGAGTGGGTCAATGACTACGTTCCACACTCCCCGGCCGGGCTAGGCGTTCTCTGCAACTGTTACCCTCTAATAACCTCGAAAGGTCATAGAGGGGAAAGGTTTGGATGAAGTTTTAAAATAAGATCTACGTTTTTAGGATTTAAGTGAAAGAGTACAAACTTAAATGTATAGGTGAAGAGGCACAACGTATCTACGTTAATGCACTCTTATTAGATTATTTTATTTTATCACTATAAGCTTTATCAAAAAGGAAGGTCCTTAAGCGGCACTCTAAAAACGGATAGGCTGTCTGCTCCCCGAACACAAACTGGAAGCTGATTCCACAAATGTGGAGCTTGATAAGAGAAGGCTCTGGCTCCCATTGTACTTTTAGAGACTCTAGGAACAACCAACAACCCTGCATTCTTGGAACGCAATGCCCTAGTAGGACAGTAGGGTATAATGAGTTCTTTAAGGTAAGATGGCGCCTGCCCATTAAGGGCTTTGTAGGCGAGAAGAAGAATTTTAAATTCTATCCTGTGTTCTATAGGGAGCCAGTGTAAGGCAGCCAGAACAGAAGTAATGTGGTCCCTTTTCCTAACTCTGGTTAGTACACGAGCTGCAGCATTTTGAATCAGCTGAAGCGACTTGACTGACTTCTTGGTACACTCTGATAATAAGGAGTTACAATATACCAGCATTGAAGTAACAAATGCATGGACTAGTTTCTCTGCATCGTTTTGAGGCAAGATATGCCTGATTTTTGCAATGTTACGTAGATGGAAGTAGGCGGTCCTTGAAATTGATTGTATGTGGGTGTTAAAGGATAAATCCTGATCAAATATAACACCAAGATTCCTTACAGTCTCACTGGAGGCCAAATTAATGCCATCCATAGTTAGTATATCCTTAGATAATTTGTTCTTGTATTCTTCGGGCCAAGTACAATAACTTCAGTTTTGGTCGTGTTTAACATCAAAAAGTTTAAGGTCATCCACGTTTTTAAGTCCTTGAGGCAGTCTTGAATTTTATTTAGATGATTAATTTCATCAGGCTTGATTGATAAATATAGTTGAGTATCATCCGCATAACAATGACAATTTACAGAATGATTCCTTATAATATTGCCTAACGGAAGCATATATAATGTGAACAAAATAGGTCCGAGCACTGAGCCCTGTGGCACTCCATTGCTAACTTTGGTTTGCGTGGAAGATTCATCATTGACACGTACAAACTGAGAGCGTTCAGATAGATAGGACCTAAACCAGTCTAAAGCAGTTCCCTGTATGCCAACTAAGTGCTCTAGTCTTTGCAATAAGATATCATGATCGATAGTATCAAATGCAGCACTGAGATCGAGCAAAACAAGAATAGAGACACGTCCCTTGTCAGAGGCTATTAGAATGTCATTTGTGACTTTAACCAGAGCTGTCTCTGTGCTATGATGTGTTCTAAAGCCAGACTGAAAATCTTCAAATAAATCATTGTTTTTTAAGTAATCACACAACTGTTTTGCGACCGCTTTCTCAAGAATTTTTGAGAGGAACGGAAGATTAGAAATAGGTCTATAATTGGCTAAAACCTCTGGATCGAAGTTGTGCTTTTTAAGAAGCGGTTTTATCACTGCTACTTTGAATGGTTGTGGAACATAGCCTGATGATAAAGACATATTCATAATATTTAATAATGAAGTGCTAATTAATGGAAAAACTTCCTTCAACAGCTTAGTTGGAATTGGGTCTAACATGCACGTTGATGGTTTAGAAGAGAGAATCATTGAATTTAATTGTTCAAGGTTTATGGCTGAAAAGCATTCTAGTTTACTATCTAGTGTAATATTAGAACTTACGTTTCTTGGAGCTGTTGATAACACTATACTGGTCAAAGGCAAGAGGTCATTCATTTTGTTTCTAAGAGTAACAATTTTATCGTTAAAAAAGCACATCAAATCATTACTACTGAGTGCTATGGGAATAGAAGGCTCAATCGAGCTGTGGCTCTCTGTCAGCCTGGCTACAGTGCTGAAAATAAATATTGCATTATTCTTATTCTCATCTATTAATGAAGAGTAGTAGGCTGCTCTTGCTTTACGCAGTGCTTTCTTATATTCATTGAGAGTAATATGCCAAATTAACGAGATTCTTCAAGTTTAGTGGAACGCCATATCCTTTCAAGTTGTCTCGACTTTTGCTTTATTTTGCGGGTTTCGGCATTATGCCATGGAGCTAATCTATGTTGTTTTATTTTCTTCTTTTTCAAAGGAGCAACAGAGTCTAATTTTATTCGCAGCGCATCTGTAGCACTATCAACAACATGATCAATTTGGGGTGGTGTACATTTTGTATAAGTTTCCTCCCTTACATGCAGACATGCTATCGAGTTAAGTATTGGTGGAATCTCTTCCTTAAATTTGGCTATAGCACTAACAGATAGGTTTCTGCTGCAGGAGCTTTTGACTAATGATTTGTAGTCTAGTAACAGTACTTCAAAAGTTACTAAGAAATGGTCGGATAAAGCAGGATTATGAGGTTAGACTAATAGTTGCTCAATTTCAATACCATAAGTCAGAACCAGGTCGAGAGTGTGATTATAGCAGTGGGTTGGTTTATTTACACTCTGACAAAAACCAACAGAATCTAATATAGAGTTAAATGCAACAGTAAGGCTATTTTTATCATCGTCAACATGAATATGAAAGTCACCTACAATAATTACTTTATCTGTTTTAAGTACCAAAGTTGATAAAAACTCAGAGAATTCTGATAAGAATTCAGAATAAGGACCTGGTGCACGGTACACTGTAACAAATAAGATTGGCTGCAAAGTTTTCCAGGTCGGATGAGTAAGACTAAAAACGAGACTTTCAAAGGAGGTATAATTTAATTTTGGTTTAGTATTGATAAGTAAACTTGAGTCAAAGATTGCTGCAACTCCACCTCCTCGGCCCATGCCTCGGGCAATATGAGTATTGATATGGCTGGGTGGAGTGGCCTCATTTATGCTGACATATTCTTCATGTCTCAACCAAGTTTCAGTGAGACAGCATATATCAATATTATAATCTGATATTAAATCATTTACCAATATTGCTTTAGATGCTAGAGATCTTATGTTTAAGAGACCACATTTAATATTCCTGTTTTGTTGCACTGTAGTAGTTGTTACATTTACTTGTATTAGGTTATTATGTATGACACCTCTATTAGGTTTTACCTTAAATTGTCCTTGGGCAGACACACACACACCGCTAATATTGGGTATTTTATTGGGTTCGGGATTCCTATGGATGACTGCCTAGGAGAGAGCGCAGAGAAGCGTGTAAGACTGCGACTCCGCCTCCTGGTCTCAACTCCAGTTTGTCATGGATTAAGTCCACAAAGCCCTGAAATGTTTGCCGAAATGAGATTTGCACCTTCCAAAGTAGGATGAATGCCGTCTCTCTTAATCAGACCAGGTTTTCCCCAGAAGGCTGTCAAATTATTTACGAAGCCCACATTGTTTGCTGGGCACCACCAAGACAACCAGCGCTGAAATGATGACAGAGATGTCATCATTGATCAGATTGGGGAGGGGACCAGAGAAGATTACGGTGTCCGACATTGTTTTAGCATAACTACACACCGACTCCACATTAAGTTTGGTGCATTCTGATTGGCGTACACGAACATCATTACCACCGACGTGAATAACAATCCTACTGTATTTACGTTTATTTTTAGCCAGCAGTTTAAGATGCGCCTCAACGTCGCCCGCTCTGGCCCCCAGAATGAATGTGATTGTGGAGGCTTCGGTCTCTAATTTCACGTCTCTCATAATAGAGCTACCAATAACCAGAGTTGGCTTCTCAGCGGGTGTCTCGCTGAGTGGGGAATATCTGTTAGATACGTGAACGGGTTCGTGGGGACCTGCTGGTTTCGCGTTATGCCCCTTCTGAACAGTCACCCAGTCTCCCTGCTTCTCGGGAGTTGCCGGGGGACGGCTAATAGGAGCTACCGTTTGCCGGTCCACACCGGCTAACATGGGCTTTACCGTAGCTGAGTTACTTTCTAGGATGCGGAGCCGGGCTTCTATGGCTATGATTCCCGCCTCCAACCTAACAACTATACTACATTTAACACATGTACTGGTACCAGTAAAGGAGGTAGGGAAGTAACCAAACATGAGACAGTTAGAGCAGGAAATAGCACCCGAGGGTGGGGAAAGAGCCATGGCTAGCTATCAAGCTAAAGTAGCTACCGTTAGCAAACCCGAAAAGAGTGTAGGCAACTGTGGAGTTACAGTCGCTAAGAGAAGGAGAGTTGTGAGTGCTTAAGCTGTAGTAACGTGTGATTACAACGTCAGGCAGTTGCCGTAATAAAGAGTTTTAAAACGATCGATTAAGTTAAGATAATAAGCTATCAGCAACAGAACAGGCACACGGGATACCCGGAGATGACAACAACCGGAAGTTACAACATGCTTACCGCAATAGTGGTCCGTGTAAAAACTGAGTCTCACTAGTTTAAGATGGAAGGCTAAGAACATCAATGAATGGCTATAACACATCAATTAATACACTTCATCGCTGGCTTAAGTAAACACATCACTGTTTTTGTGGAGGACAGACTCCAATATAATGTAAGCATAAGAGGAGGGTACACTTGATTCACATGGATTTTATTGTAGTGTCGAAATCAGACTCTTCTGATTCTGGCTCACGAACAGGGGTACGGTGGAATGTACAAGGTATACGATTCTCGTAGCTGTGGCGCAAAGTAGGATTGTCCTGATGTGCTGTGTGCTGACCATGGATACATGAAATATAGGACTAGTCCTAACACAACTATCATGGCAAATATGCAGAGGAACCATTCTACGATTGTCCAGGCTCTCATGTAGCATCCGCACTTTCCACATTGCTCACGGTTGCGTTGTCGTCTTTCCAGGCGAGCCCTCATCACGAGGCGGGAATGCTCCATGGGGTGTGTGTGTGTATTCCCTCGGTTGATTTTGTGACACGGACAGTCAGACTCCGCACACCGGTAGCACAAAGGAGGAACCAGAGGCATATGGAACCGCTCAGCTGGCACTCGCTCGTGACACCTTGTGTGTAGTGTGTGTTTTGGTGTACGTAGTGCAAGTGTGGTGCTGGTGGTGACTCGGCACGTCACTTGTTGTCGTCTTCCGTTGGTGACTCGGACACGTCACTTGTTGTTGTCTTCCGTTGGTGACTCGG
>NW_022990405.1:30000-122049 GCF_902827175.1 Gymnodraco acuticeps
TTCTAATATTGCAATGCAAACCCATGATGTAATGACAGTAATTAAGAATAATTGAGTCATTGAATGCTCATTTCAGTCGATTTAATCAAACAAAACACAAACATATTGGACATGACCTCAAGACTGTAACCTTTTCACATTCTATTGAAATAGTCAATTACTAGCCTTATCTCACACATTGCTGTTTTGAATCTCTAATATGTGGATGACAGTTGAACTGCATGATGTAACATTTATGCCATCTGCTGGAAAGAAGACGTATCGCTCTGTTGGCGTTGTTTAGACAACAAAAACAGAATGAAGCTCTCATTTCATTAACAATCTTTGTGTACAGACACCGTCCTGCAGAGAGCACACAGCCCAACAGCACGTTGTTGAACTCGCATCACTTTACAAAACGTTTGCATTAATGGCCCATTTCCACTGCAGCGGGTATCCCCTTAATCGTCCTCAAGTGGCCAGGCCAGCATTTGGTGGCCTTTCCATATAGCGTAGCACCGACTAGCGGGTACTTTTCCCCTCTTTTTCCGGCCCCATAAAATCGTGGTTCTATCAGGCCAGGGCTGAACTAGTGACGTCAACACTCTCGGCTGCTGATTGATCAGAGAGAATCGTCACAAGATCTGCATCTTGTCTTGCTATACGCAGCCTACTTTGAAACATTACTTTCCTGATTGCTGTGATAACAAGCCACACACCAAGAAACAAGTAAACGATCGCTTCCACATCCTCCATTGTTTTGTGAGTTGTGTCGCATTGAAGATGACGCCACTGCAATTTTACCCAGCGTCTCTCAGCCCAAAAAGCCCGCCAAAAAACCGATCGCCCCGCCTACACTGCGTTACTACCCCAGGTCCTAAACTGTAATGGAAATGCGCCACGGCCTCGGACGGCCAGTGAGGCAGCCCGAGGCCTGAGCGAGGACGCTTAGGGATGCTTAAACAGGGCTACCCCGCTGCAGTGGAAATGTGCCATAAGACACTAAGACTAGCTGGTCCCTTATAAAGGTGAGTCCACCTTAAATGAGCAGTGGGTGATCAGTAGGTGAAATGCAGGACACGGGAACTTAGTCCTGGGTAGATGTAACAAATATTAAACAAGAAATAGTCGAGTCAAGGGGTCGTAGAAATTAACATTTGTGATTATTACTGAATCGGTTGCAGGTGGGTGAAAACAGGCTTAGGGAGTAACGTATGACATGTAACGGCATCAGGATACAAAATAGATAAATGTATTCCCTTACCAACACACTTGGTCTTTTTAAACGATTACGCCATTTCAATCTTTTGTCACAAACTTTGCAGATCTATTTTTCCTCTCCTGTGTGGATTCTCATGTGTGACTTTAAATGTCCTCTCTGTGAAAAAGCTTTCTTACAGACTGAGCAGCTGTGTGGTTTCTCTCCTGTGTGGATCATCATGTGGTCCTTTAAACTTCCACTCCGTGAAAAAGCTTTCTTACAGAGTGAGCAGTTGAATGGTTTCTCTCCTGTGTGGACTCTCATGTGTATCTTTAAATGTCCACTCCGTGAAAAACCTTTCTTACAGACTGAGCAGCTGTGTGGTATCTCTCCTGTGTGGATTATCATGTGTACCTTTAAACTTACACTCCGTGAAAAAGATTTCTTACAGACTGAGCAGCTGAATAGTTTCTCTCCTGTGTGGATTGTCATGTGTGACTTTAAACTTGCACTCCGTGAAAAAGATTTCTTACAGACTGAGCAGCTGAATCGTTTCTCTCCTGTGTGGATTATCATGTGGTCCTTTAAACTTTCACCATGTGAAAAAGCTTTCTTACAGACTGTACAGGTGAATGGTTTCTCACCTGTGTGGATTCTCATGTGTGACTTTAAATGTCCATTTTGTGGAAAAGCTTTCTTACAGACTGAGCAGCTGAATGGTTTCTCTCCTGTGTGGATTCTCATGTGTTTCTTTACATTTCCACTATTTGAAAAAGCTTTCTTACAGACTGAGCAGCAGAATGTTTTCTTTTCACCACTACGTCGTGGACCACTGAAAGATTCATGTCTATTTTTCTGTGAGTTTGAGCCTGATGCAGGTTCTCTGGTCTCTTTCCAATCAGCACTGTCTTCAGTGTCAGGTTCAGAAGAGTCTTCAATGTCAGGTTCAGAAGAGTCTCCAGTGTCAGGTTCAGAAGAGTCTCCAGCGTCAGGTTCAGAAGAGTCTTCAGTGTGGTCCTCAGTCTTTGGTTGCAAACTGCTCTCTGGATCTGAGTTCCTGGCTGGTTCTGGTCCTCGACAGTCATCTCCATCAGCTTCTGTTTCCATGTGTTCAGTTTGTCTTTGATGAGGCTGAGAGGACTGAGGTTTCTCTTCATCATCTTCACTCTTCACAGGGTCAGGAGTGAAAGTGGACTTGGTGATATCAGCCTCCTCCAGCTCCTGAAGCTGCTCTCCCTCCTGTTCCTGCTTAATGTGTGGGGGGGGCTCTGGGTCCTCCTGGTCCAGACTGGTGCTCCACTCCTGCTGGTCAGGGATAAGCTCTTCTTTAACCACCACCAGCTGCTGGACATCTGCAGGAAACAGGAAACACAGTCAGAACAAACTGTTACGTGTTAGCATTTAAAAATCTCATCACCATTACAATGGGAGACATTTTGCAGCCCTAATTAATTCCTTTGTTTTTATATTTTCACATTATCTTTCTTAGTCCCACCTATTGTGTATTTTTGTTGGCTCAAGTCACCTCATGTAGCCCAGCTCCTTTCCACTTCCAGTTAAAAATGAAAAAGGTTTTTTTCTTCTGGCGTAGCACTAGCTGCAATGTAAACAAGGAATTGTATTTGGGATCGAAAAAACGTTCGTTCCGGTGCACGTCCGACAGTATTTAGCACGAGATTAAGATTAAACTAATTTATTTTGGGAACACCCGCATATACCTACCTATGGAGTTAGCCAGATGTGTGTAAATTACTGTTCATGGTCATTACACACACACACACACACACACACACACACACACACACACACACACACACACACACACACACACACACACACACACACACACACACACACACACACACACACACACACACACACACACACACACACACACACACACACACACACACACACACACACACACACACAACACACACACACACACACACACACACACACACACACACACACACACACACACACACACACACACACACACACACACACACACACACACACACACACACACACACACACACACACACACACACACACACACACACACACACACACACACACACACACACACACACACACACACACACACACACACACACACACACACACACACACACCAGTAATACAAACGAAAATGTGTCTTCGGGTCGATGTGACTGATTTCGATAGCGCAAGTCACATTTGGTTTAGGCACGAAACATACTACCAGTAGAAATACATTGCTTTCAAAATCGCTCTGTGTCGAATCAATAGATTATATTTCGTGACTATAACACAAAATGCCGTGAGTGCTTCATCCTCTGAACACTAGCGATGGGAATTTCGGCTCTTCTTGGTGAGCCGGATCATTTGGCTCGGCTCACCAAGAAGAGCCGGCTCTTTCGGCTCCCAAACGGCTCTTCAGTTTACCACATATTATACCTTTTAATTAAATCAAATGTAGCCCTGTTTTGACTAATGATTTATATGTGTACACATATATCACTTAAATTATTCAATACATCCTTTGTACTGAAGTATTCAAAAGTAAAAATTACATGTTTAATATAAATGATTTGCTGTGGCCAATTGTTTTCATTCCATTTACAGACCCGTGTAACTCTCTGATACCACCCAATGAATGCATTGACTTGCTTGTAGAACCACGCTACACAAAACAGATAGCAACACCTATAAAAACTATTTAAAAGAAAAGGGGCTACTGTATCGACCTATATAAAGTATATAAATATAGTTTTTTTATATAAAAAAATATAGAAGACTATATAGACCAAAAAGATCCTGCATTTTAGCCATGCCTCATTTCGCTCTATTTGCTCTTTCCTGCGCTGTTTTTGCAGGGGGCTGATTCTGTGAGCTGCAGCTGACCACGCCCCCCTGCAGGAGAGGGGAGCGTGCTTTGAGATCAGCTGCTGGGCTGTCAGAAGAGGGGGAGCAAAAGAGATCTCCATCCTCCGTGTTTTATTCTTATAGAAGTAAGAAGAGAAGTAATGGGGCAGAAACCCTCCTTTTTACGCAGCGGTCCAGACATAGACATCAAACGGCGACACATATTCAGTTGCCAGTTACTTTGGCATTAGGGCAGGGATATCTAGATACTTTCCAAGGTTTGACATAATGAATTGTGCTACTTTTAAAGCAAGCAACGATGTTTTCAAATCTGTAATCAAAAAGCTCCTCAAAAACACTATCGAAGCAGTTCCTGCCTTTACTACGTTAGTTCAAACGGTAACAACGGACTACTTTTCTTAGCGGATGCATGTCAATTTAAATCAATACATAAAACTACTTTTTTAAATCAATAAAATCATTTTCTAAATCCATAAAAGCATTTCAATTAATATTGGGAGTCATGTCGTTACTTTGTTGAGAATGTGGCCGTGTAATAAGCGGGAAGGCACATTGCATAATGTGCCTTCAAGCCGATCTAGATCCCTCCGCAAAAAAAAAAAAAACCGGCTCGTTTGTCCCCTGCGATTATTATCCCTCAATCGAGTTCTCTATTCAGCTAGCAAACGTTAGCTTAAACAAACGTAACATGCAACGTTAGCCTAATCTAAAATGCTCTTCTACGGTGTACCTTTCATGTGGCTCGTCAGCGCAGACTCTCGCATCGTTATGTTAGCAAACTTTGCAGGAGGCTACTCGTGGGCTTGACCCTCGTCTTAGCCATGGCTTGTATTTGTCTTCTGCTAGCCAACGCTCGTTGAAACTGCAACCTCCTGGCACACTGTCATCTATCACTCTCATCAGAATGCCCAGGTCACACGTAACACAAACACTTGCAGGTCGCGCGCATAGCGCGGGAAGGTGCAGCGGAGCTGTTTTATGTAGAAGCGAAGCAATTCTTTTATTTCAATCTAAAAAGCGAACTATTCAGTCAGACAGCAATTTATTGTAAAAGTAAAACATTTACATTTTCAAGCACTTTATCTCAATTTCAAGCACCATTCCCAAAATTCAAGCACTTTCCCAACCTTGAAAACACCACGTCAAATTTCAAGCATTTTCAAGGATTTCAAGCACCCGTACGAACCCTGAAAGCATTTGTTTGTATTTGCTTTTACACATTTAAAAAGAAAAGGTGAATACAGAAGCACATTAAAACTAAAGTATCAATGTATGTCACATTTAACCAACTAGTGCCCACATGCATGGGTCATATTTAAATCAGTACATTAAATGGTATATTATTCAATGTTGTAGTGCCGGGAGATAGGAGTCGGAGGCGGTGCATCGAAGGTATGTAGCTGGCTTTAATGAGCAGCAGAAACGGACATGTTGTCGGGTCGCAGCCCGGGAAGACAAGAGAAAGAAACCAGGAGGGAACACAATATATACAGTGGGGCAAAAAAGTATTTAGTCAGCCACCAATTGTGCAAGTTCTCCCACTTAAAAAGATGAGAGGCCTGTAATTTTTATCCTACACTCTAAAAAACAGTGGGTTATTTCATCTACCCAACCATGGGGTTATGAAATGTTTAACCCATTCTGGGTTATTAATATGGTATTGGGTTATTTTTGTGCAACCCAAGTACTGGGTCAAAATATTTTTGTCTACCCAACCATTTGGTTATGAAATGTTTAACTCATTCTGGGTTATTTATATGGTATTGGGCAGGGGCGGCGGGTGCTGTAGGCTAGGGAAGGCTAAGCCTTCCCAAATATTTGTGTCACTGCATCCTGGTAAAATACAAATATAGGCTAATGTATAATGTCTGTGTCTTTGACATTAGCGCTGCTAGCCACCCGCTAGCCCTGTACTACGAAGCCAGTTCAACATACCCTGGATATGTTTGAATAACAAACAAACAAACGAGATCTCGCTAAGCGGTCCTACGACGCTGGTTATCAACTCGGTAAATCAAGCCAGGGTTTCTCTCACCAGATCTGACTTTAATTACATTTGACTCGAGTGTTTCGTGAACATAATGTATTGCTTAAAATAATACTTCTGCATACAGTATGTGACACTGTAAGTGTTGCACGGCCAGATATGGCTGGAGAAGCTGACTCAGATAAGGAAATATATGATATATTATAATATTATATGATCGATGATCTGATTGATGATGTAATATGAATGATAAGTGCGACACGTCGGCGTCTTCTCTGCATACGGCAGTTTAAACTGTATTTCCTTTATCCTGTAATATGACTTGAGAGATTTAAACTCTGCACACTGAGTTGATCTCTTTTCTATAGATGCCGGAGGCGGGCAGCGTCAGGTAAAAAAAGTGATTAAGCCTTTCCAAACCTGAGCCTCACGCGCCGGCGCCGCCTATGGTATTGGGTATTGGTTTGCATGAATCGCAACCATTTCACATGTATTAGATTCATTCATGTTGAGATAAACTGAGACAAAGGGATTAGGGTATATCTGATTCCCACTCCAGAGCAGAAGGTGGCGGTATAACCACCAATAAACTGGATACCAACCACAGTCTATGATACCAACTAATGTAAACAGAGACAAAAATCAATCTACTTTTAAATGTTCACGGTTGTAAAGATGTGAAACAACAAACATGGCTTGAACAATAAGGCATGCTACATTATTGACTGCTCTTGGACACTTCCATGGATGTATTAAGAGAACTCTGCCATGGTTTGATTTTGACCGCGATCTGGCGGGAAAGGGTTTCCCCTGCATCCTGTGTGCACTCGCGATATTTGGGCATAACCGTAAACTTAACCATCATCATCGCGAGAGAGGATCATTGAGACAATAAAGACCGTTGGCGAAAGTTGGAGGAGGTAAGCAGAACACATTGTCATCTAACTGTGAAGCTGTTAATAAATGTCATCAACTGCTAGTCCATGAGCGATATTGTGGTAACGTTGATAGTTAATTTGTTATTTAGTGTTATTTTTTATCTCACTTAAAAAGCCGAATGAGCCGACGAACATGCTAAAGCTAACGTCGTTAACTAGCTAGTCTGTGTAACTAGCTAGTCTGTGTAACTGCCAGTTAGGGAGATGGTTCAAATATAGGATATCAGGATTGAAAACTAAAGGACGGTAGCATTACCCTGGGAAAGTTAAACGGAAAGTGTGCTACCCCAGGCGCTTATATATGTCAGTAATATCAGCCCCTTTTACAAAGGAATGTTGCGCCGTTATTCGGCTGCGTCACGTAAAGTAGCTGCCAAGCTAGCTGCCATGCGGAGCTAGCTGCCATGCGGAGCTGACTGCCACTGTGGTTTTCGCTCTGCAGTTAATGTTACGTGACGGATGCCGCTCTGCCAGTGTCGGTAGTCGCACTCTCTGTCTGATAAGGGGACTGATAAGGTTTGGTGTAAAAAAAAAGCAGGTTCTCTGTAACTTAACTTTCATTGGTCTCTCAATTTTTCACAGCAATTTGTGACTGCAAAAGTTCCTGTGGCTGCTGTCCGTAGTTGGTTAACTAATCTTGCTCTATTGTGGGTTGACCTGTTTCTAGCAGTCACAAAAGTGTATCACTCTATATAAAAATAAAGGCTTTGATATAACCATAAGTCTGCAGATAAAATACAATGCTAATAACCATAGTAAGTGGGGCTCATGTGTGCTAAATACAACAGGTAATACAAATAAATAAATAGGAGAAGCAGACATTTGTCAGTTTTAGTAGCCTCATCAACTGAATAAATTAGCCCCAGAAGTGAGGTTGAAGTCATGCAAATGTACATTTTATGTTTTGTTTTAATTAAGCTCTTTATGTGTTTTTTGTCTCAGATCAATGGACGATTTTGTGTGTGACACGTTGACACAGTGGCAGTTGACAGACGTTATTGATAGATTTAAAGGTAAGAACATGTTTTTTTTTACGTTCACAGCAAGCAGATGGTCTGTATAGCTAGGTAAAGGAATTATTTGAAATGGCATTGACTGCATTGTATTTTATGTTACTGAAAATGCATTTTTATTCCAATAGCTTCCATGTAATTAGCCTCTTATTTTTTGCTGTTCTCCATGGTTTAAATAGATGTCCTTGTTTTTTGTTTTTCAGACGAGGGAATTGACGAGGAGAGTTTTCTTCTTTTAGACGAGGGGACCATCAGCCAATTGATTCCAAAAGCTGGCCCCAGGCTTAAGTTCCTCAAAAAATTTAGAGGACTTGTAAGTATAGTTAGATCACTGCAGATGTGAGAGGCTACACCCCTCCCCCACACACGCATATTAATTCTGAGGATTTGTTCAAATTTGTGAGCAGATGGCATATATTTGCTTTAAATGCAAAAGGCAAATTCCAGGGGATGCCAAGACTCTCTTTCAACATTTACGTGCAGTACATCATGTAAACCATTCATCAACATATTTCCAATGTAGTGAAACTGGTTGTGGTAGAACATTTTCTTTTATAAGGTCTTATAGAAGACACCTATTAAAGGAGCATGAAAACCAAAGTGATACTCTCGATGATCCCCTTGAAGGTCCAGCCCAGCCTGTTGACATACAGCTTGCTGAAAATGAGCCTGTACAGGGAGATGAGGAAGTTGAGGATGAATGGGATGAACTAGGGCAAGATGACATGACCAACCGGGTAGCCCTTTTTTTAGCTCATCTGAGGTCTAAACCTTCTTTGACATTCTCTAACTTAAACTTTATGGTTCAACACACCTCTAGTTTAATTGGCGATATTGTCGGCAAACTAGAATCAAAGACTATGTCTTTATTTCGTCATTTTGGTCTTGATCAAAGCCCAGAGGTAGAAGAGCTTGGGCTGGAGTTCTTGGAATTAGCCGAGCCTTTCAAAGGACTTGATACAGATTATAAACAAATGCAGTATTTTGCTAAATCAGGAAACTTCATTCAGCCAGTTGAGGAGATTTTCACTGGGGGGGCATCCTTTGTTCAGCAAAGGGCCTCTGCCACTGGCACTGTGCGACAAGTCTCAGTTCGTGATACATATCAGCGTATTCCGCTGCAGCGCCTTCTAACCAAGCTACTTGAAATTCCTGGGGTTTTACAGGCCATGCAAGAATGGCAGCAGAGAGAGAGTGATGCTCTTCAGGATTTATTTGATGGGCAGTTTTGTAAAACGCATCCACTGTTATTAAAAGAGGTTTCGATCCCACTTATGATTTACCAAGATGATTGTGAGACAGTCAATCCGCTTGGGTCTAAGACTGGGGTTCACAAGTTAGGATTTATATATTTCACCCTAAAAAGCTTGCCACCAGACCTGCTATCAAGTTTGCAGTCACACTTCCTTTTAGCAGTGTACAAATCCGATGACGCTAAGACCTATGGCCTTGATGCAGTGCTGCGCCCTATTGTGGAAGAGATCAGGTGTCTTGAGAGGGATGGCATCACTGTTGATACCCCCAACTTTCAAGGTGTTGTTAGGTTTACAGTGGTCCAGGTAGTGGGAGACAATTTGGGCGTGAATGCCATGCTTGGCTATATTGAAAGCTTCTCTGGAAATTATATGTGTCGGTTTTGCAGAATACATAAGGATGCCCGGAGGTCTCAGACGCTGGCAGATCCTGCACTATTGCGTGATGTCAATAGTCATGAGGAAGATTTGCGTACAGCCGACCGCTCCCAGACAGGCCTGAATAGAGACAGTGTCTTGAATGACTTGTCTTTCTATCATGTAACCGACAACATAGCACCTGACATCATGCATGATATACTGGAAGGCGTAGGGCCATATGAAGTCAAGCTTGTGTTGACTTCGCTGATTGAGCAGAAACATCTAACACTTGACAAACTAAACTACAGAATCACAAGCTTTGACTACGGCTTTTGTGATAAGGGTAACAAACCTTCTGTAATTAGTAAGGATGATCTAAAAAAGGTTAAAGGCGCCATGCATCAATCAGCAGCTCAAATGTGGTGCCTACTTAGGTTGCTGCCGACAATGACCTGGTCCCCATGCATAGCAAGGAATGGAAACTTCTCCTACTATTACTGTTATGTATGGAGTTCATCTTCTCTCCTTCTCTTACTGTTGAAGCAACACTGTACTTAGCTAAAATCCTTGAAGAGCATCACTCTCTCTTCCTGCAGCTCTATCCTCTTCACCATTTGCTGCCAAAACACCACTTCATGCTCCATTACCCAAGAGCCATTCAAAAGCTCGGACCCTTGACTCAGTTTTGGGCTATGAGATTCGAAGCGAAACACAACTTTTTTAAACGGGTTAGCCATGTAACATGCAACTTCCGAAACATTTGCAAAACCATGGCCTTTCGCCATCAGATAGCGCAGTGCTATAATTTGCTGTGTGGAACTGTGTTGAGCCACAATACAGAAGTTGGTCTAGGGCACACTACCTTTCTGGCCAACATTGAGGGAGTTAAAGACATCGAAAGTGGTCTAACAGGCATTCCCCTTTTCAGTGAATTGTATGAACCAGCCTTGGTTACCTTTAAGGGAACTGCATATCGAGCGGCATGACTGTATTCCTGTCTTATGACCCAGATGGGGAGCCCCAATTTGGTCTCATAAAGTCCATTTTAGTACTAGACCAAACATCACACACACCAACAATAAAACTTGTTGTACAGAAGTGGGAAACACAATGGTTTGATAGGCATTTCTTTGCATACAGTGTGATTCCCACTCAAGTTTTGGCAGCTGTTGATGTGAGAGAGCTGCTTGATCACCATCCCCTACATGCAGTGAAGTCATTCAGCGAGACTGATGACAGTTTATACATTTCACTGCGCTATAGACTTTTTTAGAAAATCAGCTTACTGCCACCAAGTGTGTGTACAGTAGGTATGACACTTTGTAAATAGCATTTTGACTCGTCAAGTCCATTTTTTCCTGCCATATTTGTTTAGTGGTTAGCTATAAATGCTGCTTAAAAGGTGCCTTTGGACTACCGGGATGATCATGCGATGGAGTACTGGGATGTTTCTGTAAATACTGGGATGGATGTGATAAATTGTACAGTAAGTATTTTTTGTTTAATCTGTCTACATATCGTTGCTGTTGGGCAGAAACCTTGTGTCTCCATATTTAAACTATGTTTTTTATATTTGTAAATGTACTAATTCGTCATAGTGTTGTACAAAAGTAGTTCAAATAGATCTACAAGCTCCCAATGTCAAGAGCTTGTCGATTGGCTATTTCACAATTTTTAAATGTTAAAAATTATAAAAGGAACAATTTTGGACATACACGGTTTCCACCCGACGGTGACGATGTACAGTAGTAGTCACTGTCAGTTAAGAAGTTACATGTTTGTTTTATATCTTTTTCAATTTGCCGCAGATCTGCATGGTCCAAACTTGTCGCATTTTTCATTCACTCGGGTGAAGGGTTTCTGAGTGGTTTTGTGTCTGCTTAGGGGTCAATATAAACCATACTTTACACAGGTCTCTGAATTTATCAAAACTTTGGCGTGGTGCATATCTCTCACACCATGCATACTGTGTGCAGTCTTCTGAGTCCGCTGGTGTGGTACACTGATTTACATTACTGATGCTCATCCTGCAATTCTAGGTGGCTGTCACTGTTTGTTACATTAACCTGGGTTCTGTTTAGATTGAACCTGCTGTGCCACCTACAAGTCCTGATGTCCAACCAACTGCCACAACTCCACCCTCCATGGAGGACCAAACGGCACCTGTCGTACCAGCGATGATACCTCAAACACTACATATAATTCCACAATTTGTAAGCTCCACTTTTTAAGACTTGGGTTTCACTTTTTTCTTTAATCAACACTAAAGAGTAATAAACGATATCTGTGATGTTGTCCCTTCTTGCAATTTTCTCAGGATATCCGCCAGATTCTCACAGGCTCAACTGAAGGCAAGCTGATCCTGGGGAGCCTTGATGAGGATGTGATCATCCCTTCGCAAAGAAAGTGCCTTGTCCGTATTTTGGTGTCTCACCTCATGGAGAAGTTTGGAGAGAGGTAATTAAAAATAGTGGGTTTTTTTTCTTGTTTTTGCTGAATGTTATGTTAGTTTGAAAAAGGTATATGAATCTTCTTTCAGGGGAAAAGAATAAGACGGGACACTACTTTCAAGTCTGACATTTACCTAGACCACCAACATAAACATGCACAACACATGTACCAAAACACACGTTCAGTAGTGTTTTTAATTTATTAGGATGCCTATTAGCTGCAGAATATGCTACAGCCATTATACTGGGGTGCAACACATGTTTTAGAAATACTTAAGATCTAATTTGACTCTGCTGGTAATTTAGTTTTTCTGTGTTTGCAGTCCTACCAGTGAGACAAAAAAGGCCTTGGCTGCAGCTTTGATTCATGGGTTTCCCTCCTTGAAGGACGAGTCGGACTCAAGCAGTGGCTTCGTAAGTAATTAACATTTTATTGAGGAATTGATGCTAAAACAAGTCAGTTGAACACAATATAACTCATCTCCCAGCACCAGAGTACTGGACTTCTGTGCTGTTTGATGCCCGGTGTTGTCAGACAGACATACAGACAAACCCTGTTCTAGATGGCTCAGCCACATGTTGTCGCCACGCTATCAAAATGTGCCTTCACCAAAGACTTTCATTTCTTGACAGGGATACTGGTTCACCCCAGGACGGAACCGCCGCCCAGCCACTGGATTCCTCGAAGAGAGGCTTCGGAACGTCAGAAAGAGGATGAGAAAACCGGCCAGGTCACAGAGCACGCAGCAGACACCACCACAAAGTAGTGAAGCTAGCACTCGTAGGACATTCATACCAGGTAATCGTTGGAACTGAATAATTTGTTTAAGCAATACAGACATATAATTTGAGATTGTTAATATCCTTATGTGTACTTTTATAGAATGTACCATATCGGAAGAAAGAGCCATACAGTGTAAAGAATGGCTGAAACACAATTCGCAGCCCCTCAACCAGGTGGAGCAATACATGCAGGATACAGCAGTGTACAGGTCAGTAGGAATGCACTGAGGACACTAGCTGCAGCACTCATTCAATGTCATTTTGCCTATGCATGCACCTCATGGTACTGTAGCACCTCAAGTCATTCAAATCTGAACTACAGACTTCTCAAAACAAACTACTACTAGACCTCTCACACCTATGACCTAACCCCTGCTCATTATGATGCTATAGTGGGATGGCTCAGGGGAGGACAGAGTACAGCAACTTGCAATGGGCCTGGTTTTCAAGGGACCAGTGCCATGTACCTGTCAAAATAAAAGGGCACAACACCAGTGGGAGCTCCATTACTCTCTTTCCCCCCCCCCCCCATAATCGGCACAAACATGGGGATGAATGCATTTTACTATTATGCTACCAAAATGTGGAACACCCTACCACCAGCCATCAAGAAAGTGCAACTCCTTACCCTCCAAAACTGCCATACAAGAGCACCTGTCTGCAACTGCTGCCATAAAAGAGCACCTGTCTGCAACTGCTGCCATAAAAGAGCACCTGTCTGCAACTGCTGCCATAAAAGAGCACCTGTCTGCAACTGCTGCCATACAAGAGCACCTGTCTGCAACTGCCCTTAGGGCTTTTTGTGATATCCTTTTAACATTCTTGTACTGCTGTACTTTCTGCAAACTATCAAACAGGGCCAAGTCTTTAAGGGAAAACGGGTGGGACATTCAAGGGATCCGCCAAGAGTTCCCACATCTATTCACTCCAGGCATGGTAAGTTAGGAAGGAGTATATGTTTACATATGATGTGGATGCATTGTTTATAACAATCTTTTATCAGTATGTCAGCTGCCACATTGAATTTTCTTTTTCAATTTTTCATTTAGATTGCACAGGACTTTCAGATCCTACATGGAGAGGCTGCGCCTAAGCTCTTCGAAACCTGGCTACCTTTGTTTAAAGACAAGATCCTGCACCTGGCGAGACGGGAAGGGAAACTTATCTCGTCGCTTGATGGATTAACACCCGGTAATACATTGTTATATTGTACAGCAGACTTTATTTTGCTACTAAATGACCAATTCACAGATATGCCATGCCACATATTGATACCTATAAAATTGTCTTCCTACAGATTGTTTGGGGGAACTTGCTCTGAGCCAGTTACCAACACTGCTTCCACCAACTGTCTACAGGGTTGGCCGAAAAGTGTTCCGGTACACTATCGAGGAGTCTAAGTTGGCCTTCATTGATCATAAGCCTGTAAGTCCCTCTGCATATCTAAAGGGAAATGTTATTCTTTTAATCACTTGAACCCAGCATCCATATTCTTGGGGGGGGTGGCGGGGACATTAGCCAAACATGGCAGCTAGATCGGCTATTTTTGGCGAAGAGATTTGGTGAAGATGGAAAACAGTGGTCTAAAGTACAGAGCCAACCCAGGTCCAGTTTAAGTGGTTAAGAATGTGCCTGACTGCCTGTTATTCCTGGGCTCAAGAATAATTCAAAACATTGTTTCTGAATATGCATTGTATCAGCCACTGCCAAATCTTGCTTACTCTTTGCTTTTGCACAATCTTTTACTTTGTTTAATTTATCTTGTCTTTTGTTCTTTATTTCTTTCTCAGGTTGGAACAAACTTGGTAGAGTACCTCCATGAGGCGAAGGTGTCAAGACCTTACCCATATGTCCTGTCCCTGGGAAACGATATTTGGCACACCTCTCAGGCGTTCGTTATTCTTGATGGGGAGGCGTTGGAACAAAACACATTGCTTCAGGCAGTAGATGTCTGTTTCAAGGTATTCTATATCTTTGACATCGACTACACAAAGCAGTGTGAAGCTGTATGGAAATTCCTCCAAAATGCAGTGTACGAAATCAAGGGAGGAGAGGAGTCAAAACCTGCTACGTCCTTGCGTGCCGCAATACTTGCTTGCAAGTAGACTTGTGGTCTTGATCCTTTTATTTTCTTCTGCTGGTCCTCCTGTTCTATTCTCTCTCTTCTGCTGCTTGGCTCAGAGTAGGGTTCTATCTGGTTAAATTAAATATTGCTGGATTTGTGAAGTGTGTGTGTGTTATGTTCAAAATACTACCTAATGCTCAAAGTATTTTATGAGCAAGTTGTGTGCTAAAAAAAGAGCTAAATGGTGGAAGCATAAATTGTTAAAATGTTTATTTGCACATCTTAGTTTCCTGTAGTTCGGATCACCTAAAGGAGCAGTACATTGTTGTGATCATGTTGGAGGATTTTCTTTGTAACGTTTACATAGCCAGTATATGAACCAGTCATTTCTGAAAAAACGTATGTTGCTATTAGTGGTTCTCAAACCAGAGCTTGTAGATCTGCTAATGTGTGTTGTTTACAGGCTGTACTGTACATGCATAAATGTTAAGTTTTGTTTAAAGAAAGTTTTGCACTTTATTGTGAACTGAATATGTTTGCACTTTATTGAACTGTCAATTGTTATAACAATAAAATGAATATTTTTCTAAGATTCCAACATTGTTTAAAAACGTTTATTGCATATTATATTATTTGCATGACCAAATATAGGATGCATTTTAAAAGGGTTTGTAATTTAAATGTTTAAGAGACATGGGTATTGCATTAAAAACATGACGATAATAACTTGTAGAATTAACCCATCGCAGCTATTATGACCCAGCATTTGGGTGTAATATTTAACCCAATTCATGGTAGAATTAACCCAGGGCTGTAATTAATTTGACCCAGCATTTGGATTAAATGTATAACCCATCTGCTGGGTTAAAATACTCAACCCATTTCGTTGGGTCAAATTAACTACTGCTGGGTTGGTCCAATATTGATCCTGGCGTTGGGTTAAAAAACGACCCAAATTGGGTTGTTTTTAACCCAGCATTTTTTAGTGTGTAGGTACACTTCAACTATGAGAGACAGAATGGGGGGAAAGAATCCAGGAAATCACATTGTAGAATTTTTAATGAATTAATTGGTAAATTCCTCGGTAAAATAAGTATTTGGTCACCTACAAACAAACAAGATTTCTGGCTCTCACAGACCTGTAACTTCTTCTTTAAGAGCCTCCTCTGTCCTCCACTTGTTAACTGTATTAATGGCACCTGTTTGAACTCGTTATCAGTATAAAAGACACCTGTCCACAACCTCAAACAGTCACACTCCAAACTCCACTATGGCCAAGACCAAAGAGCTGTCAAAGGACACCAGAAACAAAATTGTAGACCTGCACCAGGCTGGGAAGACTGAATCTGCAATAGGTAAGCAGCTTGGTGTGAAGAAATCAACTGTGGGAGCAATTATTAGAAAATGGAAGACATACAAGACCACTGATAATCTCCCTCGATCTGGGGCTCCACGCAAGATCTCACCCCGTGGGGTCAAAATGATCACAAGAACGGTGAGCAAAGATCCCAGAAGCACACGGGGGACCTAGTCAATGACCTGCAGAGAGCTGGGACCAAAGTAACAAAGGCTACCATCAGTTACACACTACGCCGACAGGGACTCAAATCCTGCAGTGCCAGACGTGTAGGGATGTTTATCGTTAAGGTTTTAACGGTACTACTACTTTTAACGGTACTACTACTTTTATCGATACCGCTTATCGGTCCGGTCCTTTAACAGTACTCTTATCGGTTCTTTTGGAGAAAAAAATAAGGTAAACTAACTAAACAAATTGTGAACAAAACTAACATTGCTTTTTATTTTAATTAAATACATAATATTTCACATCAAAAGTAATAACAATGTTTTAACAAATCGTATTAAATAATCTGATGACAGAATTGTAAACAGAATAGCTGAAACTTTAACAAAATAAATAACTCAGTTACCTCTAATCATTAACCCATGTTTGCATAATTGAGTTAACTCTGTGTGTTGCTGCTAGCATACATAACACCTGACGTGGAAACGTTACTCGTGGATGGGGCTACAGAGCTACTAGAAAGACAGTGGAACCCGGTGCATCCCTCCGTCTGCATGTGGAGCACTTTTGCTAAATGTTTAGACAAATTGCTCGTGCGCCCTTACATGCTAAACTCTTATAGCACTTTTGGTAACGAGCATTCTCCTCATCGAGACGGGTAAAGTTTAACCACACCTCGGAGCGCGTTCTCTCCGCCATCTCCGCCGTGTGTGTGTTGCTGCATGTAGCAGCTTAGCAGCTGCGTGTGTGTAAACTGCCCCGCCCCCTTGCAAGCAGGCGGGGGAGAGAGATCTCTCGCCTGGATTGGAAAGATCGAAAATACTAAAGACGCATTTTGCACGCTTTTTTCATATTAGAAACGGAGTTGGCAACACTAAAACTGCAATATATTGTTTGTGCAGCAATAATACATATATTTTTTACATGTCTCCAGTACCGATAAAAAGACCGTTAACGTCGGAGCTTAACCGTACCACGGTCTTTAATAATTCAGCCCCGGGGCCCGTTTAATACCGGGGCCCGGGACCCATCCCTAGTCCTGATGGAGAGAGGTTGAAGGAGTGGCTTCGTAAGAAGCATTTCAAGGTCCTGGAGTGGCCTAGCCAGTCTCCAGATCTCAACCCCATAGAAAATCTTTGGAGGGAGTTGAAAGTCTGTGTTGCCCAGCGACAGCCCCAAAACATCACTGCTCTAGAGGAGATCTGCATGGAGGAATGGGCCAAAATACCAGCAACAGTGTGTGAAAACCTTGTGAAGACTTACAGAGAACGTTTGACCTCTGTCATTGCCAACAAAGGGTATATAACAAAGTATTGAAATGAACTTTTGTTATTGACCAAATACTTATTTTCCACCATAATTTGCAAATAAATTCTTTAAAAATCAGACAATGTGATTTTCTGGATTTTTTTTTTTTCTTCTCATTCTGTCTCTCATAGTTGAAGTGTACCTAGGATGAAAATTACAGGCCTCTCATCTTTTTAAGTGGGAGAACTTGCACAATTGGTGGCTGACTAAATACTTTTTTGCCCCACTGTGTGTGTATATATATATATATATATATATTAGGGCTGTCAGTCGATTAAAAATATTTAATCGCGATTAATCAGACATTTTTGATCTGTTTTAAATGTACCTTAGAGGAATATTTTTCAAGTTTTTAATACTCTTATCAACATATGAGTGGACAAATATGCTTTATGCTAATGTTTATTATAATTTGAACAATGACAAATATACTCATGAATATTAAACACAACAACCTCTGAACATTACAAATATTCGCCTCAATTCAACCTGGAACCTAATACAATAAAAATGGTGTGTGTGTGTGTGTGTGTGTGTGTGTGTGTGTGTGTGTGTGTGTGTGTGTGTGTGTGTGTGTGTGTGTGTGTGTGTGTGTGTGTGTGTGTGTGTGTGTGTGTGTGAGTGATGGATCGTTGGAGCTATGTGCAACTCAAGGCATATGCTCGAACGGGAGCTGCCTGGACGCTGCAATCATGTTGTGTGCTGACTTTTCGTACAATGTCCCACTGTCTGGCTTCCTGCATAAAGTCAAGTGCTCGGCACAGTTGTCGGCGAAATGTCGCTCCTCTGTTTTCATTTAAACAGCTCCTTATATCCGTTAGCGCAGCTAGCTAGCACCAGATGCTAACAACAACAATGCACGTAAGGTCTCTCTCTCGCTCGGGCCACACACACACACACCCTCCCGGTCCTCCCGATGGCCAGTCGGTGCCTGCCGGTGAGCGTGGAAGTGTGGTCTGCCACAAGCGGGCGGCAGAAGCGGGGCTGTCAGCATCAGCTTGTAGATGGTATTTTAAACTCGATGCGCTCTGAAACTACGGGGCGGCCGAGGACAAAAAATACACATGCATTAATCGCGTTAAAATAATTAGTGGCGTTAATTTTTTTTTGCAACTTGACAGCCCTAATATATATATATATATATATATATATATGTAACCACATATATGTACGTGCGGAAACAATAGCCCCAACCTGTAGTTCCATGTGTGAATTATGTGTCAGTGTGTTAATAAGTGATCATTACACAGTATGTATTTTGGGAGTGGCTATATACAGGACCGTCCTGTATATAAGGTCTCTGAAATGGCTATATACAGGACGGTCCTGTATATAAGGTCTCTGAAATGGCTATATACAGGACCGTCCTGTACACAACGCCAAATGACTTTATACAGGACCGTCCTGTACATAACCCTCTGAAATGGCTATATACAGGACGGTCCTGTATATAAGGTCTCTGAAATGGCTATATACAGGACCGTACAGGAGACATTTAAAACATATGTCATATGTATTATTGCTACATAAACATTATATTGCAGTCTTAGTGTCGCCAACTCCGTTTCTAATATGCAATATGACTATAAAATGCGTCTATAATGTATTTTCGATCTTCCCAATTCAGACGAGAGATCTCTCCCCCGCCTGCTTGCGAGGGGGCGGAGAGAAGGCGCTCCGAGGTGTGGTTAAACTTTAGCCGTCTCAATGTGGACAATGCTCGTTACCAAAAGTGCAATAACAGTTTAGCATGTAAGGGCGGTAACACGAGCAATTTGTCTAAACACTTATCAAAAGTGCTCCACATTCACACGGAGGAATGCACCGGGTTCCACTGTCTTTCTAGCAGCTCTGTAGCTCCGTCCACGAGTAACGTTTCCACGTCAAGTGTTATGTATGCTAGCAGCAATACACAGAGTTAACTCAGTTATACAAACATGGGTTAATGATTAGAGGAAACTGAGTTATTTATTTTGTTAAAGTTTCAGCAATTCTGTTTACAGTTCTGTCATCAGATTATTTAATACGATTTGTTAAAACATTGTTGTTTCTTTTGATGTGAAATATTATGTATTTAATTAAAAATAAAAAGCAATGTTAGTTTTGTTCACAATTTGTTTAGTTAGTTTACCTTATTTCTTGTCAAAAGAACCGTTAATACTATCGTTAAAAGGACCGGATCGATAAGCAGTATCGATATAAGTAGTAGTACAGTTAAAACCTTAACGATCCGAATAATCGATTAATCGTTTAATTAATCGATAGATTAATTGATTATCAAATGAGTCGTTTGTTGCAGCCCTAGTTTGAAACCAGAGGGTGACCTTCACCAATTTTAGAAATGAAACCTGACATTTAATGGGATTTTCACGTCTTTATCGGCAGAAAAATCGAGTCGCTTTTTATGTAGTCTACAGAAATATGGATATAATTGGTGTACAATTAACGTTTACAGCAGGATAAATTACAAAAATGTACAGCATACTACATACAATTCAAAATACGGTTTCTCCGATTTCTAAAATAAAAATGCCGGCGTAGCCGATAAATGATTTGTGTTGCTTTCAATGCAAAATCACTACACGTCAACGAAATGTCGGCGTATTCTTTAAAAAAAAACCTTCAGTTTTAATAAAACCGAGTAGTCTTTAAAGTATGCAGTGATATCCTTTACAAGTAAAACATTGTGCATTGGAAAATATAAAGTAGAAAATTATTGAAACAACATAAAAAGATAAGCCAAAAAATAGACTGAAATCAGCATAAAAAGCTAAGCAATTGGCATGGAAAGAGATTTAATTGCCACAATTTTATATTGAGGGGAAACTCATTGAAAATAATGTTGTCGTGAGCATATTTATCTGTGAATCCTATCCCTACATTACCACCCGCGAAACTTGCTTAAGCATGATATAATAGCCCGGTCTGTATATAGTCATTTGACGTTAGCTGCAGGACGGTCCTGTATATAGCCATTTCAGATATCTTATCGACAGGACCGTCCTGTATATAGCTATTTCAGGGCTTCTGTGCAGGACCGTCCTGTATATAGCCTCGGCCATGTATTTTTCTAAATATATTTATTTTGGTAGGTTTGCTCTTCCGTAATACATTTTAATTATAATAAAGTACATGTGTCTAATAATACTTACATACTTTTACTTAAATAAGATATGAATGCAGTACTTTAACTGGTAATGGAGTATTTTCACAGTGTGGTGTTTGTACTTTTACTTCAGGATCTGCTACCTGCAGCAAGTGCTGATAAAGGGTCTAAAGTGTTATTAATGTGATAATAAAGTGCTACTGAAGAGTGTAAAGTGTTAATTAAGGGTAAAGGGAACAGACCTGCTCTGTGAATCCGAAGCTGAGGCTGTGAAACAGCGTCCAGTAGTTTCTGGAGTCTCTTGTTCTCCTCTTTGGAAAGAGACAGCTCCTCCTCGAGCTCTGCTATTGTTTGTTCAAACAGAGCAAATGTCTCTTCATTAGCAGCAGTGAGTCGCTGCTTCTTCAACGACAGCAGCATTTGGACTTTACTCATGTTTCCTAGATCACCTTTTCCTGCAGACTCCGTTAAACACACCGTTTCTCTCTGCATCAAACTCTCAATCTGACTAGTGTTGCTAACGTGTTTCCAGCTAGCATGCTAAGCTAGCTCCTATAGTCCGAGGTAAACGCTCCAGAAAAAAGAGCACACAGTCCATTCGGAGGTTTATCCAGACACACAGATGATGGATCAGTAGAGCTGGAGCTCACACACACTTTCTCAGGAACACAGAGAGAGAGAGAACCGTAGCGAGGAGATGCCACGTGGATCCAGCTGCTTCTTCTTCTTCTTTTTCTTCTTCTTCTCTCGATTTTTCGCGGATTGCAAACAGCTTTAAGGTGCATACCGCCACCTACTGTATAAGGGAGTGCATCACCATATCATCCTATCACCACTTGTAGAATTATACCATTGTGTTGTTTACGTTATTTTAAATTATTCCAATCAATCCTGTTTCACTCAAATGCTTAAGAATGGCCTTCCTGCCTCTCTTACCCCCTCACCTTCTGTTCCCAGTGTCTCCATCAGGCTCCACTCCCTTCCACTCTTACCCCCTCACCTTCTGTTCCCAGTGTCCCCATCAGGCTCCACTCCCTTCCTGGTAGCTCTTACCCCCTCACCTTCTGTTCCCAGTGTCAGGGCCGGCCAATTTGCTGCCCTATGCAAGATTTTAGCTGCTTTTCTTTCACTCCACACCCCCTGCATTCTTCAACTTTGCTTTTCCCATTATAAACATTGTGCCTGTCACAGCTAGAGGGTAAGAAATCTTGAAATTTGCCTTCATATATTTTTTTTAAACTGCCATAATTCCCAAACCCTACATTCCTGAGACATAATATTTCATGACAAACGTAGGAAAACATCTTGTAGCTTGAAAAATGACAAATAATTAAGCAATAATAATTAAACAAATTGCCTCTTGAGGGCATGAAGTGACAACAACTTTCAACATGCCTCCATTAAAGCCCATTGTAATTTCAGGCTGATATTTCCTCACGGTAGCAGCCACACACCTTTTAGTTAAACTGCCAAAAAGCCCACATTATTAACCCGAAAGTCAGAGGCGCGGGAAGGTATTTTGAGTGAGGGTGCTGAGGGGCTGGACTCCAGTGAACACTATTACGGGCACTATAGAGCACGCACAAAAACACACAGTACACCCGCGACTGCTACAATGAAGGCTCGATAATCAGCTCACGGCATATAGGCAGGGGTAAAGTGCTATTTTCTACGAGTGGGGAGTGGACCTCACCTCCTCCTTACATACAGTATTGCCAAAGCTCTGTATGGTTGTAACATCTATACACAAATGCACACAAATAAACACATAAACAGTTATAAACAAACTGCAAAGAACATGATTTTTTTTTTTTTTACAAGGAATACAGATTCATTTCATTCATATAATACATTAATATAAAATAGAATATGATATACTTAAGATACATAAGATGTGAGACCTGGTGTATCTGCTCATTCCGGTTCCCTCAGACTGTGGCAGGCAGAGACAAACTGTCCTGCCACAATGCAGCTCTCTTTATATTCCCCGAGAAGTATTTTTAGTTTTTCATTTTCATTTTTAAATAATTGAGGATGCTTATGGTTGAGTTTTGGGAAGAATTGTTTCCATACAGGTTCAAAAGTGGGGCATTGTGTGAGGAAGTGCTGCTCTGTCTCCACAGCAGTTCCTCCACACTGTTGGCATGATCGCTCCTCTTTTGGCAGCCAGGTTTTCTTGTTCCTGTTGCTATGGCCAGGCTCTCTCTCTCTCTCTCTCTCTCTCTCTCTCTCTCTCTCTCTCTCTCTCTCTCTATCTCTCTCTCTCTCTCTCTCTCTCTCTCTCTCTCTCTCTATCTCTCTCTCCTCTCTCTCTCTCTCTATCTATCTCTCTATCTCTCTCTCTCTCTCTCTATTATATTATTGAGGTAGAATTGTCCGGGGCTACACATGTATTTTTACCAACAATGTGGAATTTATTGGCTACATATTACCTCAGATTATGCACAGCGGGAGCAGCAATAACGGCAAATAATAATTTCAGACAGGCGAGCTCCGCACGCCTGCCTGCTGCTAGGGGGTGCTGCAGCTCCCTCAATACCCCCCCTTCCCGCACCCATGTGTTCATAACAAAACATAACGTGGGAGAAAAATATGTTTCTATCTAAACGTAATTGAGAATGCAGTTTAGTTCTGTGGGAACGTAATTTTTAGGAGACAGGGTTGAGCACACACACAAAATGCTTAAATCATCAGACTACATTAATATTTTAATAGTAAAACAATAAAAGCAATGAATAATAACACTTTACTTTATTCAACAAAAAAAGAAATGAACCTTAATTAGATATGGATATTAAGAAGGTCTTCAAAAATTATCTCGCAAATATCCAAAAAACAACATAGTATAGTATTTGGAATATATGCAAAAAAAGACATACTGTAGAATAGCATGTCCAAACTTCGCACAAAAACATTATAATATAGTACGTTGAATGCAGGCAAAAAAACACAAAATACTTAAGTCTGTCAGAAATATGAAAAAACAACATATATGTCCAAGAAATATGTTGAAAATATGTAAAAAAACAACACATCCTCACTCTCAGGTCGGCCTATGTTGACGTTATGTCAAGTCCCCTGTGTCAACACACTCTCACTCCATAATCGTCCAGGAGCGACGTTTGGTCAGTGTCCGTGGCGTGCAGTTGTGACGCTCCTAGGCTCCTTCAGCTTCATAAAGGGACGCAAATAGCTTTCAACTGATTGCAATGTATTCCCATCTGCGGCGGGATTTGACGCTCATGGAAGCACGGCATTCGTTTGTGTCGGCTGCCCTTAAAGGCAATGTGAGCGTCCATTCCCATTGGATAACGGAGAATTGTACACCCGGAAGTAAGTATTCCCCTTACTGTCGATTGATTTTACAGTGATATCTGCACTACTCATCGACTCAAAAACACCAGATTATCCTTGTTAATTATTGGATTGGTTTAAATTGTGTGCAATGTGTTAACTGTGTTTGTTATTCTCGCGTCCAGGAGAGAAGCTTTAAAAGGAGACTAAATGGAGTCTCTGAGAAGGTTCAAATGGTACTTTAATTAAAAAAGGTGCAGTAATGTTACAAGCAGAAGATGGTTCAGTCAGAAAAACAGCTGTGTTCTGGCTCTCGTGAGTGAAGGAAAGAGAGCGAGCTCCACCTTTCCAGCTGTTAAATATCTTCTGCTGGCTCCTCCCTGTGGGCCAGTTGGCACTGCTGTGAGCCGACCCTCCACGTCTCCAATGTTCGTTGTTGCGCATAACAGAGTATTCAGACATTTGTAGTGCCGTGAAAAGAGAGTCGGAGGCGGTGTATTAAGAATGGAGTTCCAATCTTTATTATCCATTACTTTCAGAGAGGTTAACACATGCACTGCTCTGCCTGATGAGCTAGCAGGAATGGCAGCTAAAGCTACAGGTGTTCCCCACTAAAGGGTCCGTGTGGCAACACAATAAGCAAGGTGAATTATGTCCAATAACGTGTCACCACACAAGCCCCCCCAGAATTCACACATAAACAAAATCAGCATGGCGGGGAGGAACGACACGCCGACCCCCACGACTCCTGAGCACGGGAGTCGGAAAAGTGACTCCCGCCTGTGCGGCCCCCGGAAGGGGAGGGACCGGAACAACAGGTCTTAAATCCGTGACAGGGGACGAGGCCGGGGGGCGGCCCCGTCGCGGAGGTCGAGCCAGCACCACAGGCTGGTCCAAGTCCAGGTGAGCAGCCTTCACCCGGTCCACCGAGACGTGCTCGGCCTTGCCACCCAGGTCGACCACCAGGTGCTTGTCCCCGTGCTCCAAGACCCGGAAAGGCCCATCATAAGGGGGCTGCAGGGGGCCTCTGTGCGCATCGTGCCGGATGAACACGTGCTCCGCCGAGCGGAGCTCTGCGGGAACCTGGGACACCTGAGTACCGTGCTGAGTAGTAGGGATCGGAACAAAGGCCTCAGCGGCGTCACGCAGGAAAGCCCGCTGGGCCGACGCCGACCAGGGAGCCGATGCATTTGGGAGGAAATCCCCCGGAACTCTCAGCGGCTGACCGTAGACCATCTCCGCTGTAGAACACTGCAGATCTTCCTTAGGTGCGGTCCTCAGGCCCAGCATCACCCAGGGCAGCTTGTCGACCCAGTTACCGTCCGTAAGGCCGGCCTTGAGGGCCGCCTTCATGGAGCGATGAAAGCGCTCGCAGAGACCGTTAGCCTGAGGGTGGTAAGCGGTAGTCCTGTGCAGCTTAACCCCCAAACCGCCTGCCACAGCGTTCCAGAGCTCGGACGTGAACTGAGAGCCCCTGTCTGAGGAAATGTCTGACGGGGTGCCAAAACGACACACCCACGTTGCAATGAAGGCCCGGGCAACGTCTGCGGCTGATGTCGAAACGAGCGGAACCGCCTCCGGCCAACGGGTCGTCCTGTCCACCATGGTGAGGAGGTAGGAAAACCCCTGAGAGGAAGGCAACGGACCAACCAGGTCAATGTTGACGTGATCAAACCTCCTCTCAGGCACCAGGAAACGCTCCAACGGGGCCTTCGTGTGGCGGTGCACCTTAGCGCGTTGACAAGCCACGCACTCCCTGGCCCAAGTCCTCACGTCCCTTTTCAGTCCTTGCCAAACGAACTTCGCCGCTACCAAACGGACCGAAGGTTTAACGCCGGGGTGTGACAGGCCGTGCACAGCCTCGAACACAGGACGCCTCCAGCTGGCAGGGACGACAGGCCGCGCCAGGCCCGTAGAGACGTCACACAGGAGAGTAATGCCCGCGTCGCCGAACACCACGTCCTCCAAGCGCAGCCCCGCGCTCTCCACCTTCAGGGCCTGGACGCCGGGATCTATGACCTGGTCTGCCGCCATGCGAGTATAGTCCAGGCCCAACTGGACGGCACCGATGACGACCCTGGAGAGGCAATCAGCAACCAGGTTCGACTTGCCAGCCACGTGCTTAATGTCCGTAGTGAACTCCGATATGTAGGACAGCTGCCGCTGCTGACGTGCCGACCAAGGCTCCGCCACTTTTGACATGGCAAAGGTGAGCGACTTGTGGTCGACAAACGCCGTAAATTCACGGCCTTCCAGCATGAAACGGAAGTGCCGCACGGCCAAATAAAGTCCGAGGAGCTCCCGGTCAAAGGCGCTGTATTTGCGTTCTCTAGGCGTCAGCTGGCGGCTGAAAAAGGCGAGCGGCTGCCAAGCGCCCTCCACCCACTGCTCGTGCACTGCGCCGACCGCGTAGTCTGACGCGTCCGTGGTGATGGAGATGGGAGCCGTAGATGATGGGTGTGCCAGCAAAGCCGCCTGAGCCAACGCGGTCTTGACCTCAGCAAAAGCGCCGTCCGCCTCTGCTGTCCAGTCGATCTCCTGGACGGGGGTCTTGCCTTTCAACGCTTCATACAGCGGCCGCATGATGTGTGCGGCCCGGGCGATGAAACGGTGGTAGAAAGTCACCATCCCCAGAAACTCACGGAGCGACCGGGCTGTGAGCGGGCGAGGAAACGCTGCAACAGCCTCCACCTTCGCTGGCAGAGATGTCGCACCGCCCTTGGTGACGCGGTGCCCCAGGAAATCGATGTCCGACACCCCGAACTGGCACTTTGCAGGATTGATGATTAATCCGTGTTCGTTGAGCCGTGTGAAAAGGGCTCGGAGGTGGGACAGGTGCTCCTGCACTGAAGCGCTGGCGACGAGTATGTCGTCGAGGTAAACAAACACAAACGGCAGGTCCCGCAGCACCGAATCCATCAGGCGCTGGAACGTCTGAGCGGCATTCTTGAGTCCAAAAGGCATCCGCAGGAACTCAAAAAGTCCAAAAGGCGTTATCACTGCTGTCTTGGGAATGTCCAGGGGGTGCATGGGCACCTGGTGGTATCCACGCACCAGGTCCACCTTGGAAAACACCCCTGTACCGGCCAGATGCGCCGAAAAGTCCTGAATGTGCGGCACCGGATAGCGGTCAGGCGTAGTGGCGTCGTTGAGTCGGTGGTAATTCCCGCACGGGCGGAACCCGCCGTTCGATTTGGGAACGACGTGCAGGGGGGAAGCCCAAGGACTGTCGGAGCGGCGGACAATGCCCAGGCGCTCCATGGTTGCGAACTCCGCCCTCGCTACAGCCAGCTTAGAAGGGTTCAACCGCCGGGCCCTGGCGTAGACAGGAGGCCCTCCGGTAGTGACGTGGTGTTCCACGCCATGCTTAGTGGTAAGCGCAGAGAAGGTGGGTAGCGACAGGTCTGGAAACTCGGCCAACAGTCTGAGAAACGTGTCTGCACCTGACAGCGAGCCTGACAGCCCGTCGTACGCTGCGCTGCCAAGTGTGCACACGAGGGAAGAAAACGTTAAGGCATCAACCAAACGCCTATTCTTAACGTCCACTAAGAGTCCATGAGCACACAAAAAATCCGCTCCGAGGAGGGGAAAAGAAATGTCCGCTGTCACAAAATCCCAGCTGAAACGCTGTCCTCCGATGCACAAACACATAGGCCTCACGCCGTACGTGCGAATGGGACTGCCGTTAGCCGTCGTCAATCGCGGTCCGTGCCCCCCACGGGCGACGTCTTCACTCGACGCTGGAACTACGCTCCGTTGAGCGCCCGTGTCACACAGAAACAGGCTCCCCGAAACGCTGTCGCTGACGAAGAGGAGCCTGCACGTGCCGCCGACGCTCAGAGCCACTACTGAGCGCCGGCCCCTCCGTTTCCCGGGGGTTTGTAGCTGCACGGAGCGATGCATCTCTTCGCCCTTGTCCCTAAACGTGCGTGGTAAACGCACTCTCCGGCGTCTCCACGCCGGCTAGCCACAGCCGTGTCCGGCCTCCGCCACGCTTTCTTGACTGCCGGTGGGCCGCTGAGCGTCGCGGCTAACGTCTCTGCCCCGGGCTGTTGCGTAGCCAGGAAAAAACGATCCGCTTCCTCAGCCAAAGCACGGGGCTCCGTGACAGGCGTGTTGGCCAGCGCCGTCTGTACCCGGGGAGGCAAGTGACGCAGGAAAATCTCCGTGAATAAAATACGGGGATCTTCCCCCCCTAGCAGATTTAGCATTTTCTCCATTAGCTGGGATGGCTTGCTGTCTCCTAGGCCTTGAATGTCAAGTATCTGGCGGGCCCTCTCCTTAGCAGATAAGCTAAATGTCTTAAGGAGAAGGGCCTTAATCGCCTCATATTTGCCATGATGTGGGGGGGCTGCGATGAATCCCACCAACCTGGACGACGTGGAGCTCCCCAGCGCTGCTACCACATGGTAGTATTTTAGGTCCCCGTCACGGACCTGTCGGCAGGCGAAATGTGCCTCCACGTGTGCGAACCATGCCTCCGCGGTGTGCTCCCAGAATTCCGGCAGCTTTATGAAAACATCGCGCTCAGCCATGTTCGTTAATTTTCCGGAAACTTTCTCGGAAAAGTCAGGGTCACCAGTGTAGTGCCGTGAAAAGAGAGTCGGAGGCGGTGTATTAAGAATGGAGTTCCAATCTTTATTATCCATTACTTTCAGAGAGGTTAACACATGCACTGCTCTGCCTGATGAGCTAGCAGGAATGGCAGCTAAAGCTACAGGTGTTCCCCACTAAAGGGTCCGTGTGGCAACACAATAAGCAAGGTGAATTATGTCCAATAACGTGTCACCACACATTGTACATTAAATATAAAACTAAACACGCCTTTTCTCATCCTTATCTCTTTCATTACTTTTCATTTAACACATTCTAAACGCTGTAATCAATACTCCAAAAAATACAGGAAATACTTCACGGCAGTTTGGTTTCCGGTCGTTCCGGAGTTGTCACATGCTACCCGTCTTTAAACAATAACGTATTCAAATAAACTGTACCTTCATTTAATATTCAACAATAATAATATCTCAACGTCTATAGTTGTAGTGTTAAAATCAATAGGTTTCGGTGTGCATCACTCCATGTCATTTCGCTACTAAATTCACCTCTATAGGAAATGGTATATTAGCCACATGCTAAATGCTAACCGGAGATGAAGGATTTTCAGAATAAAAGCTTAACAACTGGTTGTGCACAAGAATGTCTGGTTTTTCAGTATAAAGCAGCATTTAAACTGACGGTATGTTTAAACTATATTATACCATCAAAACATTGATTTTAATTTCTAACAAATGCTTTTGTATTTTTCCCCTTCGATTCGGAGAAACAAATATTTTTTCGGAGTAAAGGATGGCAGAAGACACTACACTACCCAGAATGCCCAGCTATCGTTTAGGATTACACCATGTGCTCTGTTTGACAAACCCCGTGATTAGTTCTCAAGCTTTGTGATTGGCTGACCTCCAACTGCATTCCATATGAAAACGTTTCGTAAAAGATGAAATCATACTTTATTCAGCAGTGCTTGCTTTACTCTTTGAAAGTCATCACATGAATGCATTGTAATACATGGTTCGGCTGCATTAAATATATTACAGATCTGTCATAGTTCTTTATTTTTATTTATCTACAGAGATCGGGCTCAGAATAGACCGGAAACTGTTCTTTTACCGTTCAGTTGTTAACATTAACTAGAGTGCGTGATGTCACAGCTAGAGGGTAAGAAATCTTGAAATTTGCCTTCATATATTTTTTTTAAACTGCCATAATTCCCAAACCCTACATTCCTGAGACATAATATTTCATGACAAACGTAGGAAAACATCTTGTAGCTTGAAAAATGACAAATAATTAAGCAATAATAATTAAACAAATTGCCTCTTGAGGGCATGAAGTGACAACAACTTTCAACATGCCTCCATTAAAGCCCATTGTAATTTCAGGCTGATATTTCCTCACGGTAGCAGCCACACACCTTTAGTTAAACTGCCAAAAAGGCCACATTATTAACCCGAAAGTCAGAGGCGCGGGAAGGTATTTTGAGTGAGGGTGCTGAGGGGCTGGACTCCAGTGAACACTATTACGGGCACTATAGAGCACGCACAAAACACACAGTACACCCGCGACTGCTACAATGAAGGCTCGATAATCAGCTCACGGCATATAGGCAGGGGTAAAGTGCTATTTTCTACGAGTGGGGAGTGGACCTCACCTCCTCCTTACATACAGTATTGCCAAAGCTCTGTATGGTTGTAACATCTATACACAAATGCACACAAATAAACACATAAACAGTTATAAACAAACTGCAAAGAACATGATTTTTTTTTTTTTTACAAGGAATACAGATTCATTTCATTCATATAATACATTAATATAAAATAGAATATGATATACTTAAGATACATAAGATGTGAGACCTGGTGTATCTGCTCATTCCGGTTCCCTCAGACTCTGGCAGGCAGAGACAAACTGTCCTGCCACAATGCAGCTCTCTTTATATTCCCCGAGAAGTATTTTTAGTTTTTCATTTTCATTTTTTAAATAATTGAGGATGCTTATGGTTGAGTTTTGGGAAGAATTGTTTCCATACAGGTTCAAAAGTGGGGCATTGTGTGAGGAAGTGCTGCTCTGTCTCCACAGCAGTTCCTCCACACTGTTGGCATGATCGCTCCTCTTTTGGCAGCCAGGTTTTCTTGTTCCTGTTGCTATGGCCAGGCTCTCTCTCTCTCTCTCTCTCTCTCTCTCTCTCTCTCTCTCTCTTCTCTCTCTCTCTCTCTCTCTCTCTCTCTATCTCTATCTCTCTCTCTCTCTCTCTCTCTCTCTCTCTCTCTCTCTCTCTCTCTCTCTCTATCTATATTATTGAGGTAGAATTGTCCGGGGCTACACATGTTATTTTACCAACAATGTGGAATTTATTGGCTACATATTACTCAGATTATGCACAGCGAGAGCAGCAATAACCGGCAAATAATAATTCAGACAAGTGAGCACCCATGCTTTCATAACAAACGTAACGTGGGAGAAAATATGTTTCTATCTAAACGTAATTGAGAATGCAGTTTAGTTCTGTGGGAACGTAATTTTTAGGAGACAGGGTTGAGCACACACACAAAATGCTTAAATCATCAGACTACATTAATATTTTAATAGTAAAACAATAAAAGCAATGAATGATAACACTTTACTTTATTCAACAAAAAAAGAAATGAACCTTAATTAGATATGGATATTAAGAAGGTCTTCAAAAATTATCTCGCAAATACACAAAAAAACAACATAGTATAGTATTTGGAATATATGCAAAAAAAGACATACTGTAGCATAGCATGTCCAAACTTCGCACAAAAACATTATAATATAGTACGTTGAATGCAGGCAAAAAAACACAAAATACTTAAGTCTGTCAGAAATATGAAAAAACAACATATATGTCCAAAAAATATGTTGAAAATATGTAAGAAAACAACACATCCTCACTCCCAGGTCGGCCTATGTTGACGTTATGTCAAGTCCCCTGTGTCAACACACTCTCACTCCATAATCGTCCAGGAGCGACGTTTGGTCAGGGTCCGTGGCGTGCAGTTGTGACGCTCCTAGGCTCCTTCAGCTTCATAAAGGGACGCAAATAGCTTTCAATTGATTGCAATGTATTCCCATCTGCGGCGGGATTTGACGCTCATGGAAGCACGGCATTCGTTTGTGTCGGCTGCCCTTAAAGGCAATGTGAGCGTCCATTCCCATTGCATAACGGAGAATTGTACACCCGGAAGTAAGTATTCCCCTTACTGTGGATTGATTTTACAGTGATATCTCCACTACTCATCGACTAAAAAACACCAGATTATCCTTGTTAATTATTGGATTGGTTGAAATTGTGTGCAATGTGTTAACTGTGTTTGTTATTCTCGCGTCCAGGAGAGAAGCTTTAAAAGGAGACTAAATGGAGTCTCTGAGAAGGTTCAAATGGTACTTTAATTAAAAAAGGTGCAGTAATGTTACAAGCAGAAGATGGTTCAGTCAGAAAAACAGCTGTATTCTGGCTCTCGTGAGTGAAGGAAAGAGAGCGAGCTCCACCTTTCCAGCTGTTAAATATCTTCTGCTGGCTCCTCCCTGTGGGCCAGTTGGCACTGCTGGGAGCCGGCCCTCCACGTCTCCAATGTTCGTTGTTGCGCATAACAGAGTATTCAGACATTGTACATTAAATATATAACTAAACACGCCTTTTCTCCTCCTTATCTCTTTCATTACTTTTCATTTAACACATTCTAAACGCTGTAATCAATACTCCAAAAAATACAGGAAATACTTCACGGCAGTTTGGTTTCCGGTCGTTCCGGATGTTGTCACATGCTACCCCCGTCTTTAAACAATAACGTATTCAAATAAACTGTACCTTCATTTAATATTCAACAATAATAATATCTCAACGTCTATAGTTGTAGTGTTAAAATCAGTAGGTTTCGGTGTGCATCACTCCATGTCATTTCGCTACTATATTCACCTCTATAGGAAATGGTATATTAGCCACATGCTAAATGCTAACCGGAGATGAAGGATTTTCAGAATAAAAGCTTAACAACTGGTTGTGCACAAGAATGTCTGGTTTTTCAGTATAAAGCAGCATTTAAACTGACGGTATGTTTAAACTATATGATACCATCAAAACATTGATTTTAATTTCTAACAAATGCTTTTGTATTTTTCCCCTTCGATTCGGAGAAACAAATATTTTTTCGGAGTAAAGGATGGCAGAAGACACTACACTACCCAGAATCCACAGTTATCGTTTAGGACTACACCATGTGCTCTGTTTGACAAACCCCGTGATTAGTTCTCAAGCTTTGTGATTGGTTGACCTCCAAGTCTCGGAGTCCATGCTCGGAGTCGGCTTCGTCTTCTTCTTCTTCTCTCGGTTTTTTGGCGGATTGCAAACAACTTTAAGGTGCATACCACCACCTCCGGAGTCGGCTTGACTCGGTTTGCATTTATAAAGAATGCACACATGTGTTTAATCGTTAATGTCAGATAAGTAAATAAATGTGTTCCTGCTCAAGATTAGATTCAACTTTATTGTTATTGCACATATTACAGGTACTGAGACAACGAAATGCACTTTAGCTTCTAACCAGGAGTGCGACAAGCAGTAATGTGAAAAGTAATGTACAAAATCTACAGAATAAAATATAGAATGAATTGAATGATGAATAAACAGGGTATGAATACACTAGATATACACAGCAGCCTGTGAGTATGAACAGTGTGTATGAATATGCTAAGATATATAAAGTATGAAAACGGTAAGCAGTGCAAGTATAGTATAAAATATATAGATATTAATTTCATGATGATAAACATTGTGGAACGATGATGAAAAATGTGAACGGAAGGGGCGACGTAAAACTGACACAAAACAACGACAAACTTTTGCTGAGCCAATTGGAGAGTTTCATCAGCAGCACGTGGTAAAAACCACCAATGAGCGCTCAGCTCGAGATACCAGCGAGTCGTTTCCCATCAAGCATTTCGCTTCCGCAGCCCGTGAAGAGGAACTGCACCGCCTCGCCGCGCCTCACTCTCAAGTCTTTGTCCCGCGAGATTTCAACGTCTCATGTAGGCGAGCCTCCAGAGCAAGTCGGACAAAATGACTAACCATCATGCAACGCACTAGCAAGACGTTGATTGCAACTGCGCAGGTTTGCGCAGGTCTCGCTTGTCTCAAACAAGCCTCTCTCCGCTTCGCTTGACAAACCCCGTGATAGTCCTCAAGCTCTGTGATTGGAGAGTGTGCTCCGAGGGTTACGCCGAGCATCGAACAGCACTTGAAATGGGATGGAACCACGGCAGACTGTCCAAAACTGGATTTGAACCGCGTCCCCTCCTCCCCCACCCCGTCCCAAGAACTACACATGCTGGCTATTGTGTTTCGCAACATGTTCTCTATCTATGGCACGTCTCTACTGGGAGTTGTAGTTTTAAAAGACGTTTTCGTATTTCCCATAATAAGAAGTTGCCAGTATTAAACTGTGTACATCCCTGGAGGTTTAGGGGATATGAAACACTCACATTTAAAACATATAATTAATAAATGGGTGAAAATTGCTTGTGCCCATAATGGGCAGCATTAATATACCCACATGCCAGCTAAGGTCAGAAGAGCTTTATTTAACAGCTGGTCTTATGTCTGTGACCCCTGTTGTTAATTGATAAGCCTGAAACATGCACTTGTCAAGGTTCAGAAGCACATTTTGCAAATCTGGCAGTAGCCATCGATCAGCTTAAGATAAGATATACTTTATTGATCCCAAGTTGGAAACATTTGCTTTACATCAGCATGTGTAACAGTTGTAAATATGCAGTGGTGTTTATTTGTAAATCATTTAGTATAATCACACAAATGCTGTGTTTTATATTTAATAATTCTGTGTTCTTTATTTATTGATTGTTCAATACCTGACAAGGCCGGTGATGAAATATCTACATACATCTTATAAGAGTATAATACATGTATAATATCAGTTAAAATAAGTGCTTCAACATAGTTAACATTGCTGGAGGTATGCACAAATATTGATAGATGTCTTGTAATGCGCTATTGAGGAACCTGCGACCCAAGTTTTTCATTCAATGCATAACTACACCATAGTTGTGTAGGCCTATATGATATGTCAATAAACCTTAGAAAATCTTGAAATCTTGAAAGGGATGTGCAAAATAGTCATTATATACAGTCTTTAATTAACTATTAGTAGAGAATAACGAGTAATGAATATACTTTATAGGGATCCTATTAATATCTAATAATAAAAATAATGAAATTCAATAACATGCTTTAACCACTAGGTGTCCCTTTATATCAGCTGTGCACCTTTATGGTGTAAATACAGCCTATCTACCAATTGGATCAAATATAAAAGTCAGCCGAATTAGTGTTGATACTGCAAGGAGACGTATTGTGTGAAAATAAATGTAAGATGTTGTTTAATGGCTGATCTATTTATGATCCACGTCACGTTTTCAGTTCCTCATGTTTGTCTAGAAGTCTTCTCATCAGGGCTCTATAAATACAGAACTACGGCAGATATGTAATATTTTATGCAGCCGAACCGTGTCTTACAATGCCGTTATGTGATGACTTCCAAAGAGAAAAGCAAGCACACTCGGAATAAAGTATTATTTAATTTTTTTTAAATGTTTTCGGTCTGTTTCCGGTATTTGTTAATGACGATGTGCTGTGAGATGTGAGACTGGAATTGCACAGGGGAAAATAACGTATCTTTAGATGCGGATTTTGTTAAACTAATACGTTTGCGCTGTGGACCAACACTATACATTAATAATAATGATTTCTATAGTGCCTTTCATAAAACCCAAGGTCGCTTTACAAGGAGGAACAGGAGTATAAACAAACATAACAAACATAACAAAACAAAAGGCAGTCAGACAAAACAACAAATAGATTTGGGGCCGAAGTCCTTGGCAGACAGATGGGACTTGAGGGCCCTTTTGAAGGCGTCAAGTGTGGGGATGTTGTGGATCTCCACATTGATGGGGAAGGGGGTAGCAATAAAGACAACACCATTAAACTGTTACACAACATAACAGAAATAATATTGATAGCAGCGTCCCTAGCAACCACCTTGGTAATAATGAAAACGGTCTATGGACGCAATTTCCTGAAGTAATCTTCGTAATAACTAGCAAACTAAAGATCATGTACATCCACTGCACACATAATCTGAAATAACAACTCATATTTCTCGCATCAAATGACATCAAAACGCATTTTAATGGCCACTACATTTTCCACTGAGAATAAAACGAAGTTCGGCCATGTTTTTTTTTCTGCAGGGAGAAATTTGAAGATCACGTGACATAGACGCCAGCCATTGGAATTAATGGAATGAAGTTGGAGGTCAACCAATCACAGAGCTTGAGAACTAATCACGGGGTTTGTCAAATAGAGCACATGGTGTAGTCCTAAACGATAGCTGGGGATTCTGGGTAGTGTAGTCTCTTCTGCCATCCTTTACTCCGAAAAAATATTTGTTTCTCCGAATCGAAGGGGGAAAATACAAAAGCATTGCACACAATTTAAACCAATCAATGTTGTGTAATCAACAAGGATAATCTGGTGTTTTTTAGTCGATGAGTAGTGCAGATATCAAGCAATCAATCAATGTTTATTTATATAGCCCAATATCACAAATGTTACATTTGTCTCAGTGGTCTTCACAGTGTGTACAGAATATCAGTATGACAATACGACACCCTCTGTCCTTAGACCCTCACATCGTACAAGGAAAAACTTCCAGAGAAAACCCACAGTTTAAAGGGAAAAATGGGAGAAACCTCAGGGAGAGCAACAGAGGAGGGATCCCTCTCCGAGGACGGACAGATGTGCAATAGATGCCGTGTGTAAATCGAAAAGATAATACATTTACAGCATAGCTAGTCCAAATGTTTGGAAATGCATTTGTTAAGAAGATGAATCCACGAGGATGTCAGCAATCTTGTGGGAGCCATCAGGGAAGTAGTATGGTGAGAGTCAGGCATGACCGCATAGACAGGTTCAGCCACGACTCGAAGTCCAGGACTCAGGATAGAGGATCAAGGACACACGACCACAGCAACAGGATTAGCCACGACTCAGGATCCCGGCGTATAAATGGACACAAAAAGAGATTTGGGGGAAACTGGGTTAATCGGAACATGAGAGTACACAGGTACAAACAGCCAGAAAGGACGGAGTAAGGTGCCCCCCCCAACAGTCCAAGCCTATAGCAGCTAAACTAACGTGTCTACATACATGCACTCCTTTAGGATAGGTTGAGGGGAAAGGGTAGCAAGTAAGAAGTAGGAAACAGAGGTGGAGAGGCACACACAGGGAAAAAGGTCCCCATTGGAACCTGAATTTGTCAGAGGTAGGAGTGGGTCAATGACTACGTTCCACACTCCCCGGCCGGGCTAGGCGTTCTCTGCAACCTGTTACCCTCTAATAACCTCGAAAGGTCATAGAGGGGAAAGGTTTGGATGAAGTTTTAAAAATAAGATCTACGTTTTTAGGATTTAAGTGAAAGAGTACAAACTTAAATGTATAGGTGAAGAGGCACAACGTATCTACGTTAATGCACTCTTATTAGATTATTTTATTTTATCACTATAAGCTTTATCAAAAAGGAAGGTCTTAAGCGCACTCTTAAAAACGGATAGGCTGTCTGCTCCCCGAACACAAACTGGAAGCTGATTCCACAAATGTGGAGCTTGATAAGAGAAGGCTCTGGCTCCCATTGTACTTTTAGAGACTCTAGGAACAACCAACAACCCTGTATTCTTGGAACGCAATGCCCTAGTAGGACAGTAGGGTATAATGAGTTCTTTAAGGTAAGATGGCGCCTGCCCATTAAGGGCTTTGTAGGCGAGAAGAAGAATTTTAAATTCTATCCTGTGTTCTATAGGGAGCCAGTGTAAGGCAGCCAGAACAGGAGTAATGTGGGCCCTTTTCCTAACTCAAATAACTTTGTTGCTTTAACACAATTTCATTAGAAGTTGTCTTAACTCAATAACCATCGATGCAAACTATTGCCTTGATTCTCTTTGTTGAGCCAAGGCATTTGCCTTTAGAGTGTACGTAGACTGGGCATCCCATATAACCTGGCTGAGCCGATATAAAAACAATCAGCCAAATAACTTTTCAATACATTATTGATTACTATTTTTTTGAGGTACTTTTAGGTTGCAGTGAACATAAGTCAGAGGTACATGGTGTACTTTTCCTTCACTACATGTATTTAATACCTTTAGTTACTTCACAGATCTGGATGAATGATGTGAAATATAATCAAGTGTTGAATCAGACTTTAGTTCCACCTGGAGTAAATCCACCAAGCTACCCTGCAGTATACAAAGTCATTCAAACTAGCTGCACCTTCACCAGCTTTGAGAACACTTTCATGATCAATCATTGTAAAACATATCATATATATTATTCTGAAATGGACCAATCTGCACAAAGACTACTTTTACTGTCGCTACTTTCACTATATTTTGATGAGAATACTTTTCTACTTTTACTTGAGGAACATTTTGAATGCAGGACTTTTACTGTAACACTCTGGTAGTTCTACTTTTACTCAAGTACAAGATCTGAGTACTTATAATTTCACTACAAGATCTGAGTACTTGTACTTTTACTCAAGTACAATATCTGAGTACTTATTCCACCTCTAGTAGTGTATTAGTCTGAATTGTAGCTACAAAATCACGCAGAGCTGCATAAAAATAGACTCACAATTGTAACAAGTGGAAAATAATATTTACAAATGTGTACAATGATTTGTAGGTAATTTTGACTACTCAAGACACCTGACTTATACAAAGGAAGACTGTGTTCATTCTACAATTACATGGGATTAAAGCAACATCTAGTTTTACTTGTATAATATTTCCATTTTGTATAAAAGACAGTTTGTTTTCATCTGTTTTCGAATAAACAAAGTATTGGCTTTCAGAATATTAAACTTGTTTCGGCAAATTCAGATGATAAATACAACTTTGAAGCTTGTAACGGCATAATTACAAGCAGAGAAAGGACTAATGTAACATCACAGCAAGCATAACAACAGCCGTGTGTTATGAACACATACGCCAAAATGACATCATCTGTCGCTTAGTGACAGGTTTTGGCAGAGCAGCCAATGATGCAATACGCTTATCTGAAAGCGTTTTCCCCTCTCCTGAAATGACATGACCCAAAAATGTAACTGTTCTTTGTACATATTGGAGTTTTGACAAACTGGCCTTGTGGCCCTCGGCTGCGAGGTGTTTTAACAAGGAAATGGTATCAGCTCCACACTGTTCTGCTGTGGGTGCGCAAATCATGAGGTCATCAACATACTGGATGAGAGCGGTGCCTTTAGAAACTTGGAGAGAGACCAACCTTGTACACAATGCCTGGTTGTACACAGTAGGAGATTCACAGTAGCCTTGACACAAACGTGTGAATGTGCAAGGTTTACCATTATATTCAAATGCAAACCAAAATTGACTGTCTTTGTGTACAGGAACACTGAAAAATGCATTTGAGAGATCTGTGACAGTAAAAAAAATGCTGCAGAGGCTGGAACTTGGGAAATAATCAGATAAGGATTCGGGACGAGCGTGCATGCACAGCTGCATTTACAGCTCGTAAATCCTGGACAAATATCCACCCGTCAGGAGGTTTGTCTCCCCTTGTTTAAGCAGAGAGGTAAACACAGGCCGAATGCCATCAACAGCTTCACGTTTCAATGGGTACTGGGGTTGATTTGGACGGAACGTGGACATTAAACCTACGTCATATCTGTGAGCTGTCCAGAGTGAGTATGGCACATCTGGCAAGGAAGCTCAGAGATATGAGAATTACCCGTAAAGGCGGGAAAAATGGCATCACCAACCTCATCATCCTCAACCAACAGCAATGTGCGCAGAACGGCTACGTTCGTGCAGATTTTCATTTTATACACGTCATGTGACATGACATATTCTGTGTGTGTAGGTGCCCAATCAGTGACTGACTCCCAATCTTTAACAGGTTAGGGGTTACCAAAAATGTAACATCAACACCCATGACGGCCAAAGTCAGTGTGGGACATTTCTCAAATGCTGTTTCACTGTCATATTTCAAATATATACCCTCTTTAACCACAGACATGTCTTCTACATTTTCTAATTACTCAATAGCATAATGTGTGTGTGTGTGTCACTTCCCTGGTTAGATGCTGCTGGCTGAATTTCCGTCTCGCTCGATTGGGCCCCCTCCTCCCCATCTGGTGTAGGTCAGTCTGATTGTGAATGATGGCCCCGTCCTTGCTGTCCCCCTCTGCCTCCACTGCCAGTGTTAAGTGAGCAGTCCTGAATCCAATGTTCAACACTGCCACACTTGAAACATCTTTCGTCAAATGAAGGTCTTGCTTCTCGTCCTCTGCCTCGGAAAAACCTCCTCTGCCTCTCCCTCGGTTTTGTGAGCGGCCAGCATTCTGCGTAGCTTGCGCTGTGGCTGTGAGTCCGTTGAGAAAGGCATTACTGAGGTGTGTCCCCCAAACACCTGCTTGGTCCCCTAGGGCATCGGGTTTGTTTATCCCGCTGTAGTCCCGGAATACTTGGGGCTGATGGGGGTGGACGAGCTTGGAGTTGACGGGGAGTCTGTTGACTGCATGGCTGGGGCTTGTAGTGGCAGGGGAGGTGGTTGAGGTGGGCCAGCCGGATTGCCAGGGTTGTACCCCGGGGGAGGGAAGGATACCCAGAGTTGAGGAGAGGTCATTCAGGCCTGCAATGGAAGGACACAGAGATGTCTGGGGTTTACATGGTTTTGGAAATCATTTATTTCCCTTCTTTTCTTCACATTCATCTTCAAACTTAATATTTTCTTTAATGCCCAAGGCCAACTGCCTTCTTTCACGGCATTCTGCTTCATCCTCCCAGTATTATAAACACTTTCTGTGAGTGTCCAGTTTTCTATAAGTCTTTTACTTTAACTTTATTTTTACCCTTCATTCCATCTTCATGTTCTTGTAATTTATTCTTTAGGTTCTTGATTTTTAATTTACTCAAAGAAACTCCCTTTGGAAATCCGAACAATTCCGTCCAGATATTTAATTTAGACAGACTGTTTTCACCATGTTTTGCTCGCATGACATCCACAATCGGACCCTCAGGAGGGTGTACTAGCCCCCTCTGCTTTGCGTTCCATAACAAAGTCTTTAAGTGTTACCAAAACACCCGGTGTTACTAAAACACTATTTTTCACCCGTCGGTGATGTGATATTTTGTTCCTCAGTACAAATCACACAAAAACTGATCGTAAACCCAGGCTACGATGGATATCCCAAATATCCTACTTTCGAGCAGTCCCTCTCATAAATGTCATGCGTTTAATTACGTTTAACTTTAAACAATTTAGACACTGCACATCTCACCGAGTATTGAAAGCCTTTTGAGTTCGTTGGATCTCGTGAAGTCAATCGGTTCCACCCTGGCGCTGGTCCTCTCGTCCCGTACGGTTTCTGTCGAGGTAGAGGAGAATCCGAGGATCCTGGAGCGCGACCACCAGCGTCCGTAGGTGTCCCCAATCGAACTTGCAGAGATCCTGCCGACAACGCCAATTGTTATGGAAATCTGAGACCCAATACTGTGGAGATTCACAAGTCAGAAAGATCAGAAATAAATGGTGAAACAGACAGAGTTGTCTTTCTGGTTATTTATTTGAAGCTTCAAATAAATAAAACACAATACAAAGACACAGGTCTCACAGAGTATAGGATAGTCTGCAGGAGTGTGCGCAGTAGTAATACAATAGCAAAGCTTATATACAGGAAAGGGCGGGAAGCTCAGAAATCTGTCTTCACACGGTCTCATATTGTTATTAGACACCTGTCCTTGAGCTCAGAATAGGGAAGTTCTTGTGAGACTTTGTGTGAAGAGGAGTAGCCTCAACATAGTCTGCCAAATCAGCTCTGTGGCCTTGAAGCGCTTGGGAATAAAAACCCCATTAGAGTATGCAGAGAAAACAGCACATAATAGGAAAATGGTACAGTAGTGTTAGACAATGCTTTTAGAAGCATTTGGTTTTAGCATATAAGGTAAGGTAAAGAAATGTCCACTACAATATGTGTTTGGTTCTTGAGTCTGGTCTCATTATTTCAGTTTTAATAGCAATCCAAGTCTAAGTCTTTGTAAGAATTGGAAGCATTAAACACTTTTGATTGTGGAGCGGAATTGATCCATCATTTGTAGCATCCAAGTGATATTTGTTGTTATAGCCACCTAGATGACAGAGATGAGTGCTTAAGCCAGGCCTTGCTGTGTCAGTTTATTATTAACAACTAGATTTTCTTCTGATTAATCAGACATGGGTTTCTCTTACGAGGACTGAACCACTTCCGTTGAGAAATATACGCGTACCCAATGTTTCTCCAAAAAGAGATGTCCAAGAAGGCAAATGTTGACTTCTTCTGTATGGATGTAACATGCAGGTAATCCTCACTGTCATATTGCACATCCACAACAATGTTTAAAATGGCCTATGCCTCAGCAGTCATTTTAGATGATATTGATATTGTTGTCATGTCAATTAAAAGTGTATCTTTGTAACACTCAATCACAAAATGCTGCTCCTGCTTCTTAGGTACTGGCCATACCTTAACAAAATAGCCGAGGGATTACCAGAGCTTCTGCCGTTGACAGAAATGAGGCCATTTCTTAGCGTGATGCATGCTAAAGCCCATACAGCAACATGCGAGGTACATCACATCTTTAATGCAAAGGACTTTTAAATGTTGTGCATGGCATGCCTTATTGGATATCAACAACTTCTAAATAAATGCTACATAACACTACTTGCGCTGTGTTGCAGGTGAGATGGGGTGGCAGAAGTCAGGACGGGGCAGGAAACACAGTGGGAGAGGAAGTAGAGCAGGTACGTTATTAATGGCTGTTACTGCCAGGCAGGCTGTACTTGTGTGGTTTTCCTTCCCTCCTGTGTTTCTCTCTTCTCCCTGTCTTCTGCACAGCTAATCAGCAGCTGATCGGTATCTGCCTGTGCACCTGAGTCTGATGGCTGATTGGATCCTCTCACCCTCAGCTGGCCTATCAGCAGCCAGGGCCGACCATAAAGGAGGCACCCAGGAAGTCTTCTCGCTCTGTCACTCTGGGCCTGTTGCTGATTGAGGAGCCTGCAATAGACTGCAGTGTTTAGCAACTCATGCTCCTTGTATTGTCTGACCTTTTTGAAAGTGTGTGTGTTGAGAGGTGGAGGAGTTAGGTAAGTCTGGGGTACCCTGTACATTTCTCACCACGTAGCTAACTAATGTTTAGACACACTAGGTTAGCGGATTGTTGCCACCCCTGTATATTGTTTTGTCAAAGTCTTTGTAGTTTAGTTAGTGAGGGTTTTTGTTTGAGTTTTGGTTTCAAGGGATATATGTAGAGATAGGCCTGGTTTTGTTATGCTTGTTTCTTTTGTTTGGCACAATCCTTTGACTCCTCCTCCTCACCAACAGAGTGTTTCAGTTATATGTCTGTTCGGTTCTGGGTTTACAAAATAAACCTTTTGTAAACTGTTACGCTGACTCCCTCATTTTTTATTGGTTGTATGTTATTGTCTCCAGGTCCCCTAGACCTTAGTGGGGACGTAACAATGGCATTATTATAACTGTATGGATACAAGAGGTCTTAATAGAAAGCAGTACAAATATGTATGTGTCATCTCAGTGACAAGCCTGTTGATTAGTTTAAAGCATATCCTTTATGTCTGAGTTCAAATGAAAGATAGGCAGCTCATATGTTCAGCAACAATAAATGCATGCATATTGTAGGAAGTCAGTACACAAGTTTTCTCTTAAACCATCCAGTTCAAGGTCTATGATGTGTAGGTAATATTGTTATGTAATGGTGACCGAACATTAATTGTAACATTCATTATAGGTGAACAGCTTTCTCTCCAGCTCTGGTCACAAAATACATGACAAAAGTAGGTTGGTATTAACACTACACACTGTGATAAGGCAGCCCTGAAAAGTATTTTACAGAGAGTTCCCTCCGTAAAAACATTATTGGTGTATTACCAGTTCAACAACCTTTTAACTTTTGGGTTTAGTCATGTCTGTCAGGTTTCTCACTCAGTATTGCCTTTTTGATGTGAATACTTACTTTTTTGTTTGTGGATATATTTTTGTCTTTTTTAGGAAGAGTGAACATGCTTACTCAACAGGCCATGGGTTGGAACAGAAGGAAGAGGGACAACCTTCATCAAGTTTTAGCACACAGATGTCAAAGTAAGGGCAAATTACAATTGTCTTCTCATCTGACATTACATATTTATGAAGGATGTCTGCAATGTAACCTCATGGCTATATAAATGATGTTCTCCCTTATCCACACTTCCTCTTGCAAGTCAGATGGTGTCATGGAATGTTTCAACTGTTCTTCTGAAGGTCTTGTACTGAAAACTGGTGTTCTTTGCATTATGGTGTTGCATGGCACTTTTGCTCTGACATTTTCTTTTTTTTGTAAAGATCACAGAGAGGGCAAAGGTGGAAGCTGCCAGCTTCAGCGACTTCAAAAAGGAGCACAACCTTGAACAGGAGACCATACAGCAGTGGGTGTATGATGCCAGGCAATGGGTAAGACATACCACAGGTTTTCCATATATACATCTGTTAATTACTGTAAGTTTAGACATACAATATAAGTTGGCTATATGTTGAAACTGAGACTGTCACTGATTGTATCTCTTCTCCAATTGTTTTATTGCAACTATTTAGAGAGTCTACGCCCCAGTGTGTACTGAAGGACTGAGGGTGGATATTGAGAACATCACCGTCACTCTTTTGCGCAGGAAGCAAGATCTGTATCGTCAGCATGGTTTGTTGTCAAACGTAGTTATTGAAATTACACTTCAAAAACAACAAACATTCTGGCACCATGACACAGTTTTGTTTCCGTTTCACTTTGCAGACAGCAACCAGGCAAGGCAAAGAAAGAGGAAGAGAATGAGAGAGCTGAAGAAGAAGCTTCGCGAAAAAGTTGTGCAATACAACACCGGAGTGCAGGAAGAGCATATTGACGAGGAGTTGGCTTGCAGTCTGACAGAGGGCTACACCCTACCATGGGAGAGGCATGCAAATGGTAGGATAATTGCTAGTTTGGCTTGTTGTTTTTTTTAGTCCATACCAAAATATGACAGTTTATCGTGGGGCAGAAAAAGCAATGGTGATGCCTGCAAATATATAATATTTGTTATTAGTTTACATTATAGAGAACCAATGCTATCGCTACAAAGATTCGTGTCTCAGAAATGAAAATCATTCTGTAATAATATAATTTATGAATAAATATTCCTTGTCCACTACTCTATTCCTTTCCTCAACCTAAAGGCAACACCTTCAGGTTGAAGAGGTCTGTCTTTGAGCAGGTAATGCTGGTCAGATGTTTGGAGGAGGAGCAGAGCATCCTGGTGAAAGAGATGTTGCAGCACATCATGTTCCTTCTGAAGGAAGTGGAAGCACTGAGAGGACAGACTTTGGAGGGCATCACAACCAGCAGTATGTCTGAGATCTTAACATTTGAATATTTTCATCCACTCTTCAACACATTGCATGTCTTACATAAGTAGAACACATCTGTCACTGTGTCAGGCCGAAGTGAAATAGTAAATTACTGAAACTATTCATCATCAAGATCATAATCGATTATTTTCTGTCTATTGACTAATTGTCAAGCACGATATCAAACATTAATCAACATATCCCATTTGGCACCCAATATATACTAACATCCTTCAGTTTAAGATGGATTTACCTACTTTGTAGTGTTTTTACATATGCAGCATTGTACAATGCAAAGAGATTTGCAATTGTCATGGTTTGTTTACATTGAGCCCTTTTTTTGTGTGGTTATTCCTATATATACAGATTTCGGTGACCTGACAGAGGATGCTGCACATGGGCTCAAGAGTGTCCTCAGTCGGAGGTGGCACTTCCTCAAAAGCCAACACAAACAGGCTGTACATGCGTACAGCGGTGTAGCTGCTATGGAATGCCATGATCTTCAATTACAGCAGGACATTGAGGAGTCGGATGACAATGACTACACTAGCCCTGAGTCTGAGGAAGAAGACCTGTAAAGGTTTCTGCCAAGCAACAGAGGCACTGGAGAGCTCTTTCACAAGGGATGTGTCACATCCACACGCTGGCGCACGCCATAATAATGACAAAACACATTTAAAACACACTTAAAGCCATACAAAATAAAGACATTATAAAACACTATATATGAGAACAATATGAAACTATGCACTTGTTTCGCCCGACTGAGTTCATAATAATGTGAAAATGTGTTTATATTTTGTATTTCCGTTTATTTAAAGCGCTTTGACTTGCTGATGTGTATGACAATAAATTGCCTTGCCTTTATATTAAACTGACACTTATTACTCAAACAAGTGCTTTACAATGGTTGTTTTCTTGTCACTGCATTTTGTCATTCGTTGATTATGAACTATTAATGTGAATATATTGTAAATAGAGTTCATACAATAACATAATTCTTTATTAGTAACGTGCATAATGCAGGGTAAATACCAACACATTCTCACTCCCAACTCGTACTTCTAATTTTGTATTTTCTAAACCACACACTGTTATTTACTCAACAATAACACAAAATTATTCTTGTGTTTATTTATTTGTTTGATTATATAATGTCGGACTTTTGGAGTCCGTCAGGACCGAGGGTCGGAGCAGCTCATTTGCTTTAGAGAATTTTACACCCGGAAGTAAGTATTCTCTCTTCTTTGCTTGACAAACCCTGTAATAGTCCTCAAGCTCTGTGATTGGATGTTGGAGTGGCAGTGCGCCGAGCGTCCAACAGCACTTTGAAATGGGATGGAACCATGGCAGACTGTCCAAAACTGGAGTCGGACGGGTCCACCCCGTCCCCAGAACTACACGTGCTGGCTATTGTGTGTTTCGCACAGGTTTTGCATGTTTTATGGCACGTCTCTACTGGGAATTGTAGTTTTAAAAGACGTTTTCGTATTTCCCATAATAAGAAGTTGCCAGTATTAAACTGTGAACATCCCTGGAGGTTTAGGGGATAGGAAACACTCACATTTAAAACATATAATTCATAAATGGGTGAAAATTGCTTGTAATATATATACCCACATGACAGCTAAGGTCAGAAGAGCTTTATTTAACAGCTGGTCTTATGTCTGTGACCCCTGTTGTTGTTCATTGATGAGCCTGAAACAGGGGGTTATGTATTGTAACCCTAGTTATATAAGCACAGGCGGAGCCCTCTACTGGACTCTATGGGTACTACTCTCTATCATGCTGTGCGTGCTTTCACCTACTGAGTTTTCGTAAACGTAGCCGGCCAATCGGGGCGAGCCTACCTGAATGCGCGCGCAGGCCCACAGTATATAAAGGCGGCTACACCCGCCGCCCACTATCCTATACACTCTTCAGCGAGCGGACTAGGAAAGACATGGCCCCCAGGTAGAGGGCTCCGCCTGTGCTTATATAACTAGGGTTACAATACGTAAGCCCCTGTTATATTTCACACAGGCTCCGCCCTCTACTGGACTCTATGGGTACAGTGGGCGGAGCCCCGATGTATACACGCCCTGTCATCCAACAACATCGACCCACCACACCGTCCCTGACCGGCTTTTGGCTAACATCCATTGCATCCCCACTTCCTCCCATCCGGTTGTAACCGTAGAGAAGTTGGGGCCGCAATTTGGATAAGGCACACTCACACACGCTTACCTCGTGTAGAGTATAGAGCATTGAAAAGATCTGTGCGGAGACTCCGTCTGGAGCCTACCGCGCACCATGTTCCCCAGGTCCCTCAGGAGCATGGGAAAACATAAGTGCACCACGTCCCCCACACTCACACACGCTCCGTGTAGAGTGGGCATGGACAATAGTGAGGAAGGCTCTCCCAGCCCGCCTCCAGCCCTGTATGGGGCTGATTGCGCACCATGTCTCCCGAGTCCATCAGGAGCATGGGAATACACAAGTGCTTTATGTCCAGGGGGGGGGTCAGACACCTGCTGACCCACAGCCACCCCCCCTCTCACCAGCCATGCGTTGCCTCGGCAAGCACAGACGACGAGAAGGAGCCAGACATGTCCAGGAGATAACATTTTATGAAGGAGCCTGGCGTAGACCAAGACGCCTACGTGCATATATCTTCTACACTCACGCTGCTGAATAAGGCTGTTTGACACAGCCCGTGTAGAATGCGCACGGACCCCAGTGGGGAGGGCTCTCCCCGCCCGTCCATAGGCATGTGTAATGCACACGCATAGCCATCCTGTTAGGCGCTTCTTGGAGAGAGCTTTTCTAGCCACACCATCCCCAAAGCACACAAACAGCTGTTCAGTGCGTCTAATGGCAGCCGTGCGCTCTACATAGCATGCTAGCGCACGCACTGGGCAGAGCAGGTGCAATTTAGCCTCCCTGGCCTCAATATGGGGTGGAAGATTAAAGCCACCTAACTGAATAGCCCTTGACCTGAACGAACTCCTTAGGCTCTTAGGAGTAAAGGAGGGGTTCGGTCTGAGTGTCACCCCGCTACGGTCACCCCGGATCAAAAGGCAGCTTGGGTGCACCGACAGAGCGGTCAGCTCGGACACTCTTTTGGCCGAAGTCAAGGCAAGTAGCAATTCTGTCTTCCATGACAGTGCTTTCAGGGAGGAGAGCTCCAGAGGCTCAAATGGTTCTGTGACCAGAGCCTCGAGCACCAACGGCAGGTCCCACTGTGGGGCGGAGGCGTGCACTACTGGGCGCTGCCTCCTGACCCCCTGCAAAAACCGCGAGATAAGCGGCTGACTGAAGGTTGACCTGCCTCCAAATCCCTCATGGCAGGACGAAATGGCTGCTGCATACACCTTAATTGTGGAATGAGCCAGCCCCCTATCCACCAGTATCTGTAAGTAGGTAAGAATAGAGCCCAGCGTGCATGACAGAGGCTCTAGACTCCTTCCTTCACACCATCGCCGGAATCCCGCCCACTTAGGCCTGTAACAGGCTGTGGTGGATTCTGCTCCTGCTGCTTGGATAGTCTGAATAACGTTGTCAGACAGCCCCACCTGTCTCAGCCTGTCCCTCTCAGGAGCCAAGCCTGGAGAGGTTGGCCCAGAGTGGGTAACGCCCCTATTGCCCCTGCTTCCTGAGACAGCGCTCCCCAGACCTGAGGAATAGCCCAGGGCTGGCCCACCACCATCTGTGTTACCCCGCGTACCACGGCGCCAGGCGGCGATCTGGGGCCACTAGGATGACTGACAGCTGCTCCCGCCTCACCCTATCCAGAAGGGGGGGGGGGGGGGGGGGGGGGATAAGGTGCAGCGGTGGAAAGGCGTAAAGCAGCTTCCTTGGCCATGGCTCGTGTGCAAATGCGTCCACCCCCAAGGGCGGATTGTCCCACCGGGCCAGGGAGAACCACAGGGCACAGTGGCTGTTGCGTCGATTGGCGAACAGGCCACCTCTGCTCTCCCGAACTGAGTCCAGAACTGCTTCACCACCTCCGGGTGAAGCCTCCACTCGTCTGGCAGGGGTCCGCCTCTTGACATGAGGTCGGCCCCCCCCGTTCTCCCGTCCCGGGATGTGCAGGGCCCTTAGAGACAACACAATCTGTGAAACCCACAACCACAGGTTCTCTGCCGTGGTCAACAAGGCTATTGAGCGGACTCCGCCTTGCCTGTTGATGTACGCCACTGTGGTGCGGTTGTCGCTCCTCACTAGCACATGTTTGCCCTGTATTAAGGGTTTGAAGTGCTGTAGGACCAGCATCACTGCTTGCAGCTCCAGGAGGTTGCTCTGCCGAGCCTCTGTCAGAGGCCAGCAACCACCTAAAGCTCTCTCTAGGCACGTCCCCCCCCATCCTGTCACTGAAGCGTCTGTAAAGACTGTGATATAGGAGGTCACTTGCCCCAGTGGAGCTCCCCTCCGCAGATTATCTGGGGACCCCCAGAATCGGAGGTTGCTCTCTACTGAGGGGGGGCTGATCACCAGACGTCGTTTGTGTCTTGAGATCTAAACGAAGGCCGGTAAGCCACCTCTGTATGCGACGTGCATGCAGAAGTCCGAGTGGCACTACGGAGTGAGCAGCCGTCATGAGACCCAAAGTCTGCATGATGATCAAAGCTGTCACCGTCGCCCCCTGACACAGCCTGCCCGCAGCAGGGATGCCCGTCTGCTTTCTGTCAGGGTGGCACGTAGTCTGCCTGCATCGAGCATCACCCCCAGATATTCTACCTGCTGGTGAGGTATGGGGGAGCTCTTCTTCCAATTGACTGCAACTCTTTTTCAACCCAACTTGGTTAGGTGTAGGATCAATTGGGCTGTGAAACATTGCCCATTCCCTGGACCTGGCCATGACTATGAGGTCGCCCAGATAAAAGAACCCCCTCATGTCATGGTCCCACAGCGGTTGCAGCGCCGTAGCGTGCGTGGGGATAGGGAGTAGCCGAACGTCAGTCTGTTGTACTCGTAGGCTACCCCCTGGAAGGCAAAACGCAAATACTTTCTGTGTTTTGGAGCAATTTCGTCATGAAAGTAAGCGTTCTTCAGGTCGATGGTTGTGAACCAATCGCCTGGCTGCACCAGTCCCAGTAACTGTTTCACAGTTAACATATGGAACTTCTTGCATGCAATGTGCTGGTGCAGGCATTTGAAGATCCAGAATAGGCCTGAATTCTCCTGTCTTCTTGGGAACCAGGAAGTACAGGGAATAGTGCCCCTTCTCTCTGACTTGAGAGTGCACATGCCAAGAGGAAACCTATCTCCTCCTGGGATGACAGATTTGCCTCTCTCATGACTCTGAACGGAGGAGGGATGCTGCAAAACTGGAGTGCATAACCCAGTCTCAGTGTCCTGTCCGTCCGCCCTGTTAATACACCACTGATCGCCATAATGCCGTCTCTTTGAAACGGACATTATGGGGAAATGTGGTATGTGGAGAGAGATGACTCTTACTCTGGGATAAATGCACTCGTTTTCTACTGAATGCATTTTACACACACATATCACTCTAGAACAGGGGTGCCCAACCTTTTTTGAACCGAGAGCTACTTTTAAAATTGCCAGTCTGCCGAGATCTACCAGTCCAAATAGAGAGGCGTAGCCATTACTGACAGCCTACTGCCAGGTAAATACACACTTCTACTTGTATAAAACTGACCTTTGTACGATGAATACTTCATAAAATACTGCAGATCCTTTATCTTACCTCTTTCTAATCTACACACATACAAGTATTTACTGAAGTTACACAACAGTGTTGTTGATACAGAGTTGGAGTTTATTCACACGTCACATACTACAGTGGGTAATGTTTTCAAGAAACATTGAACAGTGCTGCCACATATGACACAGGAAAAAAAGAAAAGACTCTGAACCCTTTCTTTGCCATTATATAAAAAAGTGTTGCTACAAAAGTATAAATGAGGCTTACTAATAAGACAACTCAGATCTGAAGCTACACAGGAATCTGCTGCCAAAGTGCAATAAAAAAAGACAAAATTAATAAAATCAAACCCTTTTTTTGTTGCATTTTAGTAGATTATAAAAAGAAATGCCTTTAAAATAGGATGCAAGCAACACTAGTTTCTTAACCTGAATTGATAATAGACTATAATCAATTTAAGTTTGAATTCTTATACCATTTTGTACAATAATTATAATGAATAAGTTCAAACAAACTAAAACTTACAGCTGATTAATAACGGTATCTAACTTGAGTTTTTATTATATCAAAAACCTGTTGAAATGCTACTGTTATTGTTGTTGTTTACTGTCCCCAAAAGCCTCCAGGAATGCTTCTTTCACAACTTCGCCGTCTTTGAAAGACTTCATGTGTTTCTCAAGAACGTGACACGATAAGATGCTATGGTAGCAGCCTTGCTCTTGTTGTTGGGCCTGGTGGAAATGGACTGCTGTGCATTTAGCTGTCCTTTCAGGCCCCTCCCCTTTTGGGAGCGTAGGGCAGAATTAGGAGGGAATTCCGTCTCGTAGCGTTTGTGCACTCTTTTGAAATGCCGCTCCTAAATGACCCTTCTTCGATAAAGCCACGCTCGCATTGCAGATGAGACAGATGGACTTTGAATTGGAATAGATACAAAAATAATCATCCTCCCACACGGAGTGAAAATTATATATGTTTTGCTTCTGCCATAATTGCGGTCTTGTGTGTGTGCGGACTGTCACTCCTGTTGACACGGACAACGTTAGCGAACTAGTGCCCACTGCCCACTGCTCACCAGCCACGCCCCGACACATGGGGTCCACGCCGGCCAATCACAAAGCTTTGATTTGTTCAAGTGCATTATTCTGGCACAGGAAGATTATGTTACAGGACATTAACGATAAAACAGAATATTGTTGTTCTATTTTTAGACACATCTCGCGATCGACTGGTTGGGCACCCCTGCTCTAGAACTAGAGTTACACTACGTAACCCACTGTTCTTCTGCGGAGGTCCCTGAACGCACCGCGGCCACTCTCACGGGGGCGGCGCCTCACAATGGGTGTCCAATTAACATCGTATGAAAACGGCCTTGCCGATCTCAACGAGATATTATTGGAAAATGTGGAATTGTGGAGAGAGATGACTCTTACTCTGGGATAAATGCCATAGTTTTTACTAAATGCATTTTTCACACACACACATCACTCTAGAACTAGGGTTACAATACGTAACCCACCGTTCATGCAACAGGGCCTCTTTTCGACTTCCTGTTGAAAGGAAACCTATCTCCTCCCAGGATGATATATTTGACTCTATTGCCCCTGAAAGGAGGAGGGACGATGTAAAGCTTGAGTGAGTAACCCAGTCTCAGTGTCCTGCCCATCTACTCTGTCAGTACACAGCTTTTGTGGGGCTTCCATTTCCCACAAAACTGTGTTCAGGGGACATGTCAGCAGCTGTATTCTCTGGTGGCCTACTCCGCTGCCAAACCTTTCCATAAGAAGGGAGTTTTGTCTGACACAGAAAAGGGCCGATTTTCTACTGAGGCCCTTGAACGCCCGTGGGGCCGCGGCTCTGTCCTAATGCCGTCACTTTGAAACGGACATTATGGTGAAAAGTGGAAATGTGGAGAGAGATGACTCTTACTCTGGGATAAATGCAATCGTGTTCACTTAATGCGTTTCTCACACACACATCACTCTCTCTTGAACCCGCAGTGTTTTGACAGCACTTCGGTTTATTCCACTCACGTGCACGCGCCCACCTGCTGGCTCCTATACTGGAGTTTACAGAGGGGGCGGGGAGTGTGGGACAGTGTTATTTCCTCTGGGGATGAGCCAGAAGCAGCCACGCTGCGACTACTCCTCACCCACGTAACCAAGGAGATCGATCCACAGAGCCCTTCCGTAAACACGGGGGCTCCCGGCCCGGGAGATCAACAACACGGTCCTTTTGGAAAGTGCCATGCGGCGTGATCCCTCACCGGGATATCACACGGCAGACAACGGCGGCTGCCACGACCAAGCTACAAGTAATCGCTCTGATCTGGTGAGGTGGGGGCATCTCCAGCAATGAGCGAGATGCCCAACATACCCGTGTTTATTTGCAGTCGCCTTGTCACGCGGTAGCGTGGCAGAGCTGTTTTCAGCTCCCTGCCCAGCCTGCTGCCCGCTGGGAGCAGCTGCGCTCTGCCGCCATGGTCATCACCTAGGGCGGTGGTCGACCTCCATGGACCGGACCCGGAAGTGCCCGACAACGGCAAACGGAGCCATCCGCCCCGCTAGAATAGCGACGTGAATGGCACCGCCTCGGCCATATCCTGGTCCCCCAAACACTCTAAGCAGAGGTGGTGGAGACCGGCACCCGCGATCAAACCAGGGCAGGTGCATGGCCGAGCATCCAGTAATGGTGAGTCAATTTTTCCTTCTAATCTTCGTTTGTTTAACTCTTCGGTTGTCAGCTCGTCTGAAGAGAAAAAGGATAGTGGGCGGCGGGTGTAGCCGCCTTTATATACTGTGGGCCTGCGCGCGCATTCAGGTAGGCTCGCCCCGATTGGCCGGCTACGTTTACGAAAACTCAGTAGGTGAAAGCACGCACAGCATGATAGAGAGTAGTACCCATAGAGTCCAGTGGAGGGCGGAGCCTGTGTGAAATATAACATGCACTTGTCAAGGTTCAGAGGCACATTTAGCAAATATGGCAGAAGCCATCGATCATCTTAAAATAAGATAAGATATACTTTATTGATCACAAGCGATGCCATTTTTTCGTTACATCAGCATGTGTAACAGTTGGAAATATGCAGTGGTGTTTATTTGGAAATAATTTAGTATAATCACACAAATTCTGTGTTTTATATTTAATAATTCTCTGTTCCTCATTTATTGGATGTTCAATACCTGACAAGGTCGGAGATGAAAAAGGTCAGAGATTAAAAACTTGGGTCACAGGTTCCTCAACAGTGCATTACAAGACATCTATCGATATGTATACCTCCACCATTAAACTGTCATATTCTGCACATTTCTTATACTATCTACATAAATCTTATAAGAGTATAATACATATGTATAATATCAGTTAAAATAAGTGCTTCAACTTAGTTAACATTGCAGGAAATTTGATTGTCAAGTTCCAAAACAAACTATGCAATATATTAAACGTTAAGCACTTTGTCAGACTTAATATTGGTCTGTAGATACCCCCAAAGCTTTTTTCTTATTTAAAAGAAGACCTTAACTTAAAGTATTCTTTAATGTTTAAATGAAGCCTATTTAGTTTGTCTGTTTTGCACATCCTCCTGTTAATATCTTTGGACGTCCGGCACTAAACTGTTTTATTGTAGAGATCACAACAGTATCTTCTTGATATTTTCATCTATATTTCTATGATTGACCTTCTACTTTCCCCCTATGGATGTACTCTTAATATTTGTATGTTTCATCAAATATAACATAATTCAACAAACAAATTCAATAACATGCTTTAACCACTAGGCGGCACGGGTTTAAAAAAAACTGTCAACTTTAAAGTGTTAACAAGACAAATTATAATGCTGTTTCCAGTTTAGTTTATGATGGATGTATTTTGTTATCGACACATATATTGTTTTGATATTTGTGACACCAATCTTCGGAAAAAGTGTGTCTGGTATCTGAAATAAATTAGGGTTATGCAGGAAGCGGAGAGTGGACCGGCTGTTTCCACGGCAACGGTGGCTGAGGATCATGGGTAATCTAGCCTTCCGCTGTCCAAAAAGACCACAAAAAAACGAGTAAAAAACCTTTGAAGCCCCTGTACTGGTATTTAGAAGTTATCTACTGGCACTTCAGCATAGCTTAGTTAACTGGAGAAAGAATAATAACACTAAATTCCTCCCATCAAGAGCTCCCCATCAAACACCGCATTGACTTTAAAATATTACTTTTCACTTTCAAAGCCCTCAAAAACCTTGCCCCCACCCGTCGCCTCAGATGTTAGCTGAAGCTAACCTACTGCAGCCCATCAGGACAAAGCTCCGGACCTAGGGTGACAGGGCCTTCGCAGCAGCCTCCCCCACTCCCTCTCCAGCCACGTCAGATCCGCCAACACTCTCACATCATTCAAACAATCTCTCAAAACTCACCTTTTCACTCTTGCCTTCAACTCCTAATCAACTAACCCCTTTCCCTTATTCCACCTAGCTTAGCACTTTGTACTTTTGTTGTTATTTTTGTTTTACTTGCTTGTAAGCGCTTTGAGGACCAGGAGAAGCACTTTATAAATGTAATGTATTATTAAATTAAAATAGCCTACAAACAGTGTATTCTCAAAGTATTGAAGCATCGGCTACTTATTTCTTGATATGTTGTGCATTAAGCATTCTGTTATTAATGTTTTCAATAATGTACTATCATCTCAAGGACCCCTTGTGGGCTGCTTCTGTGTATTTCTATCAGGAGAGACTTCATTTTGTTTAAAGAACATTTATTGACACATGCCATATGTTAAATGTTAAGTCTTTGGCGATTAGACCCCGATCCTGAAATGGTATATCAAAAGGGGGAAAAGCAGCCGTGAGCATATAGGGAACCCCTCCGGGGTCTAGCCACTGGTGGTGATGTTGAAGATCTGGATTTGATGAGGAGATGGGATGAAGAGGGGATGTGATGAGGTCTTTGGATTAGCTCTCCTGGCACTGGATGTGATGAAAGGAGGTGGATGGGGAGGAGGCGGGCGGCAGCATGAACACCTGAAATCACAGCTGACTGCCATTTTAAAGTTTGGCTGCAGCACAGTGATTGGCTGCTGGAGAATCAGGTGAATGTAATATGTTAAAGAGAACGCCTGTGATGAGCTGATTATATGCAGCTGCGGAGTGAATGTATATATATATATATATATACCCCGTCTTCCTGAAAGAATTTGCGCTGAGCTTCATTTTACATCAATATGCAATTCACCTGTGAAATGAATTGCCAGTGGCCATAAAACAATGCATACAGGGATCCTTCAAGTCAAAACAATGTTAAGTCTGTTGCAGTTGTTAAACTGTTGCACTTTATTAATTCCATACATTCACCAAAACATTTATTGTTTTGTTTGGCAATGGGATTTGCATGGGGTGGGAATCAGGCTGCTTGCCAGGATGGAGGCCAGCACATACCACTGAGAAATAAATAAAATAAAGGGAGGGTGAAGAAGAATTAGTGAGCAGTAATACACATTAAATAGATTTTCATTAGGCTACTGCAACATTTTTATACTGTTTTATAAACGTTTGAAGACAAGTGCAGTGTTGTATGAAGTATTTGGTATTCCACTGTATGGATGCAGCGATTAACCAATGTCACTTTTAACAGTTCAGCTACACTGGTTAAGGTTCATTACAGCAACTGTTGCTCATTGAAAAATATGGAAAACGGGTTAATCGTGTTAACAAAAGGTAAATAGGCACAGTAGCTGAAAATGCCAAAATGTTGTGGGAAAATCCTATAAAACCTCTAATTATAAGTACACATTCATCCATCCGTAGTGTAATAATTGTAAAACCCAAAGGTGATGTTTCCTCAGACTATTATCATAGCATCAAAATGTAAAATCATTGCATCCCTAGAGCCTTACAGCACAACATTTCAAGTGAATAATAACTCCTCCAACAGGCACATTGTATTCTAAGATAAGGGATAAAATAGCATTTGATAGATAACAAACAGTCTATAGATCCCCTTTGTTGTAGTTTACGGTTTCACCACTTGATTGTCATCACTGTTGTTAATGTGCACTATCTGTATCCAATCCAACTTTATTTATATAGCACTTTAAAAACCTTCAGACCAAAGTGCTGTACAGAGAGATAAGCTCACACAACATAATATAAATACATTTAAAATACAAGATACAAACACAAAACAAACCAGAACAAACGTAATAATTAAAAAATAAATAACAGCCATATAATAAAAACAATAGACCACTGAAAGCAAATAAAAGCAACAATCTACTTGTTTCTGAATGCCAAGGAGAAGAGGTGGGTTTTAAGTCGAGATTTAAAAGCAGTCAGTGTGGGAGCCTGTCTGATGAGCAAGGGCAGGTCGTTCCACAGTTTAGGGGTGGCAGCAGAGAAAGCACGGTCCCCTCTACGCTTAGACTTTGTTTTTGGCACCCTCAGGAGCAGCTGATCAGCTGACCTGAGAGTGCGAGTGGGCGTGTAGCTGTGTAACAGCTCAGAGAGGTAGGGCGGGGCCAGGCCATTGAGGGCTTTATCTGTAGATGAATGTCTAATCATAATTCTTTGTCCTAGTTCCTTTACATTTCTGTTGTTGTTTGGTGATTATTTACTAATACTTTAGTAAGTGTGGACTTAACACTAGAGTAGCTAACGTGAACCTGGTGTCTCTGTGGTGTAATCAAATATTGACACAGCTTTAATTACATAAACTACCTAGTTTCAATGTATCGTTTAGTGTGGACTTTGCACATTTAAAATAACTTGTGTATAGCTAGTGCTACAGACAGCAGACATTTTTGTATTTTTCTTTAACAAATGCCACCTAAGATAATGGCATGCCAACAATTACCACAAATGTACACATAGATGTAATTGTACAAAAGCCAATTAACATACCAAATGGTGCAGGGCTGCCTGCACCATTAAAGGTGCTCCGTCCCCATAAAGGTGCTCCGTCCCCCCCTGTTATTTGAACTTTGTACTTTCACAAGTACTTATAATATATGTATTGTTCAAATAGTTTGCATATATTTAAAAAAATAGTCATGAAAAAAGACATCTGACCGACTAGAGGGATTTACAGGATGTTTACACAAATAGCTTCATATTGTGAATTGGACAACAGCATTCCTTCAAGGTAAGATAAAGTCATTGCTATACAAATTCAGAAAAGTTATCCAACAGCAAACACTGTCATCCAGGTAATCATTATCCTACCTTTCGGTTCCTTGTCTTTATTATGTTGCGGACAGGGAACACCTCCAGATGGTTGTGAGAGCAATCTGTAATTGTATGGAATACATTATTTGCACAAATGTGCAGAACAGGTAAAGTGCGTTTTGTATAGGGCTCATCTCAGAATGCACAAACATTTCCACTGTGTGACAGAAGCACATTTAGTGTTTCCTACTGAGCAATCACAGAAGCTTAAGAGTCTACACATGCTTTTATTTAAAATCTTAGCTTCTCTGCCATTCCTTCGGGATGTTGCTGTGTCTGCTAATGGACTGATTACATCTTACATTGCTTGCTACTGAGTGGATATGTTTTAGTCTTATATTCATTACACTAGTACTTGGGGTCTGTAGCACTATATTACATTAAGCAAGGATGTGCAAGCTTTCTATTCAATTATAAAGTATAGAAAGGTTTTAATGAATGTGACTTCAGCTTATCAGACAACATACATACAGGTTACTCTGTTGTGTCTTTGTCTTAACTCCAACATGTGCATGTGCCTGGTTTGGTGGTGGATGGGAGCCTGGTTTGGTGGTGGGTGGGTGCTCGGAGCCTGGTTTGGTGGTGGGTGCGTGCTGGGAGCCTGGTTTGGTGGTGGGTGGATGCTTGGAGCCTGGTGTGGTGGTGGGTGGGTGCTCGGAGCCTGGTTTGGTGGTGGGTGGGTGATGGGAGCCTGGTTTGGTGGTGGGTGGGTGCTCGGAGCCTGGTGTGGTGGTGGGTGGGTGCTCGGAGCCTGGTTTGGTGGTGGGTGGGTGCTTGGAGCCTGGTGTGGTGGTGGGTGGGTGCTCGGAGCCTGGTTTGGTGGTGGGTGGGTGCTCGGAGCCTGGTGTGGTGGTGGGTGGGTGCTCGGAGCCTGGTTTGGTGGTGGGTGGGTGCTGGGAGCCTGGTGTGGTGGTGGGTGGGTGCTCGGAGCCTGGTGTGGTGGTGGGTGGGTGCTCGGAGCCTGGTTTGGTGGTGGGTGGGTGCTGGGAGCCTGGTTTGGTGGTGGGTGGGTGCTCGGAGCCTGGTGTGGTGGTGGGTGGATGCTCGGAGCCTTGTTTGGTGGTGGGTGGGTGCTCGGAGCCTGGTTTGGTGGTGGGTGGGTGCTCGGAGCCTGGTTTGGAGGTGGGTGGATGCTCGGAGCCTTGTTTGGAGGTGGGTGGGTGCTGGGAGCCTGGTGTGGTGGTGGTTCTGCTGTTTCCTGTGGTTGCTGGTGATGGGTGATGGATCACATGGCACCAAATTTAAGATGTAGCTTCCATCGGGCAGTTGGTTGGGTGGGTCTTGGGGTGGTGTTGGTGTGTCAGGGTGCTCCTCTTGGTCTGGGTTGAGTCGTGTCCAACCTACAAAGGGTTTCTAGTACAAATCTGTTTAAAAGCCCACATATTTATTTATTTATGCATTGGTTAGTTATCTGTTCATATATAATATATTTATACATATCCACATCTGTTTATACAACCTTTTCATTCATGCCTCCCCATATTAGTATTTCATTTTACTTTCTGTTTTATCTTATATATATATTTGACTTATTCCTGCATGTAAGTTTTGCACCTACGTTGTTGGACTAGTTTCTTCTTGCACTATTTTATTTCTTCTTGTACTATTTGTATGCTGCATTGTTGGAGGAGCCTGGGAGTTAAGATTGTCATTGCCAACAACTACGTGCTGTGCATATGACAACACCTTTGAACATTGAATGTTCGAAAACAGGAACATGGAATACACACACATACATTATAAAATATTAAATTAGGCCAATGTGAAAAACATGCAAACAAAGGCAACCCTAATCAACCTAAACTGTAAAAAAAAGATTGATTGAGTATGATGTAACCCACAGGTATCTGCTTGGCCTCAGGGCAGAGGAGCCAGAGAAGCTGAGGGTTGTCCACAGAGCCACTGCTCAGCGCAATTTATTTGAAGAAGATACCATTTTTTCTGACTATGTGACTGTGACTCTGATTGTGGTGGAGGAGGTCCCAGAACACTTGTCCCCTCTTAATTCTTACATTCAGGGCGTCCGAGCAGTGCCAGTGGTCCACCATGCAGCATTACGAGTATCATACAGTAATTAAATGTTTCCAGCAATCACTGATCGCTTCAATATTTGCAAAAGTCAATAGTATCCCCCACACTGGGTTATCATTGGAAAATGGAAGTTTGATAAGTGTACAAAATGTATTTATTTAATTTTTGGCCAGCAATATAATTAGAACTCACATGTGAGATTGTGCGAGAGCTGTCACTGGCTTTACTTCTAGACTTTGCTATCCAAATGTGTAGGTTGGAAAGATGTGCTGGGTGAGGTCACTTGAGAAGACGTGTGTGGGGGCCGCAGTGTCTTCAGCGCGCTCTTTGTGCACCACAGAACGCTTTGGAGACACAGTCTGGTACTTGCATCTGCTCTGCTATTGTTTACTGCTATTTCATGTTATCTTGGATTTTTGTCATTAGCTGTGGTGCGCTCCACAACTGACCATGAGTGTCAGTACTATACTGTTTCGACCATCTCCTCTGCGCTCCGATGGGGAATGTGATGGCGAGACAGTGCTGATGAAATACAAAGTGGAATTTGATTTGAGATTTGAGTTGGCTTACTTCTTTTACAATTGAAAGATGCTTATGGAATTAGTTATGGCTCACAAGCATATGCACAAATAACACTGATGGTTTGAATGTAGGATCTTTAAGAAACGTGTGATAGTAACTGAAATTAAATATGTGAGAGGCTTTATTATATGTATAATGATGCTTATAACATGTATTTCTACAATCTGGCTTCAATTCACCACCTCACCATCTGCATAGACAGTTTCCCCTGTCACCATAATCTTCTGTACATTTTTTTCAAAATATAGATTACAACTTTTGCATGGGAAGTGGCATACACCTCTTTCAAGCCCTGTTTTGTGCATACATAACAGTTATAAATGAGACCCCAGCTTTTTTAAATGACCCTCTTTGTTGCCCTGAAATAAACAGGACAAATCAACACCACACATTGTATAACAGATAGTCAATATATGCATGAGTGACTCGTGCAGATGGTTATTAAATAAATGCAATCTCACCTGCAACCATCAGCTTGTAGATGGCCTCCACATTGTCGAGGCATATCTTGGCTGATGTGCTAAGCTGGGCATGCATGGGCATCAAAACCTTCGTTTTAGATGTCCGTGGCACCCGCTTGGTAGGGGGATACGCCAGCAGCAGCAGGGGCTTCAAGCAACTTCTCCAGCTGGGAAAATAATTGTTGAGAGGTAGAGAGATCAATTAGATAAATACACAAAACTGTAGTTTACATTTGAATGTATCTGCAAGCTTGCCCTGAAGTAGCATCACAATAAATCATCTACACTAATATCCTGGCATCATAATAAAAACAATGATTTGTTCATAATGTTTTGTTGGATACATTTGGGATTTTTAACTTATGAGACACTTCCTAAACTTCCTACACATAATAGTTCATTCTGTTTGAAAATCATTAATCATGAATTATATTCTCATTAATGATACAATTAATAATGTGGATGTGAAGCAATACCAGTTAATTTATAATCCTCAGTCAAAGTAATAAAAACTACTTTTCACACTTTTGGTGAATGAGATAATTCTGTAAACTACATACCAGAAGGGCGGCGTCATCAAGAACGCGGTACTTGATTCTGTTTTTAGTCATGGATGACAACCACTGCTTCTGCTGGCTTTGGAATTTGTCCATTTTCTTTTTGAGTCTCACATTTTTTGGCTGTGGGTGTTCACATAGTGGGCAGATTTTATTTCCACAGTAAATCTTTTCACTACAGTTTGGGCAGGTCTTTTTTTGTGACCCTCCAGCCATTTGTAGGAGTGAGAGAGTGATAGAAAGAGAGACAGTGAGAGAAAGAGTGGCTCTTAAAAGTGCCGTTGGTTTTATGTGTGTGTGTGTGTGTGTGTGTGTGTGTGTGTGTGTGTGTGTGTGTGTGTGTGTGTGTGTGTGTGTGGGGGTGTGTGTGTGTGTGTGTGTGTGTGTGTGTGTGTGTGTGTGTGTGTGTGTGTGTGTGTGTGTTTGTGGGTGCATGTGTGTGTGTGTTTGTGTGTGTGTGTGTGTGTGTGTGTGTGTGTGTGTGTGTATATGTGTGTGTTGGTGATATTAAGTGTTGTAATGAAGCTGTAAAACAGAAAAAATAAAAACATGATTAGGATTATTTAGAATAACAGTAACATCTGTGTAATACTCTATGCAATAATAATGCATCTGTGCATTACTCTATATGCAATAATAATTCATCTGAGCAATACTCTGGCATACATTATGCATTTATACTGTGCATATTATTATATTATGCACATATTTGTACATACTTGTTTTTCTTATATCTTCTACTATATATTTAAATTCTACAATATAACAATCCCAATTTCCCCCGGAGATCAATGAAGTATTTCTGATTCAGAGTGGGACATTGGGTGGCCAGTCAAATCCTCTGGAAAAACTCCAGTTCCACATTGTTGTTCCACTCCATCACCGATGCATTAGCCACTATTAAAACTCTGTGTTGAACACTGTCTTTACAACACATGTGCAAATACATAAATGTAAACATATTTTTCTAGCACGCACCTCCACTATCCAACTGTGCCGGTGACAGCTAATGTAATTTAGCTGTATAAACTATAAATGCTATCCAGCTCAAAACGTTGACCGGAAGGCTAGCTGAACGTGGCCGCTAGTTGGCCTATTGTAAAAGCTAAACACACTACAAAACTCAAACTAATATCCAGGAATGAAACGCTATAGAGACTGTGCTACAGTGGAATAAATAAAAGCAATATTATTTTGTGTTTTAAAGAAATAAACTCCTCTTGATTTTAGATACTTACTGTAGTCCGTTGTCAGATGAAATTAATGAAAGTGAGGTGATTGTGGGTAACGTGGCTACGTCCAGAGCCCTAGAGAGATAAGAGTTACGACACTCCCATAGACCTCCGTTGTAAAAAATGGCGGCGCCTACTTCTGGGGTATGGACATCGAAATAGTTCCAAATATTGTCATTTGGGCGTTGGACCTCATTCACTTACATTACGGCGCGTCGATTAGTTCCAGAGGTAAGTTGCTGAAATATCGAACTCTTTTGAATTGTCAACTGTCTATATTGTATCAGAGGCCCTTTATGATGCTTATACTGGTCTTCATTTGTATATGCACAGCGTAATTATCTATATTTTATCTTGGTTGTTACAACCAATTTTGCTAGCATTGCCTGCTAGTTAGCTAGCGCGACTTCGTCAGCTTTGAAGGTAAGATTTCAGTAATGAATCGCTAGCAGCTTATATATCAATGATGCTGGGTAACTAACAAGCAGGATTTAGATTGATTATGTGTTTTTATTGTTATTTTGTTTTTTATCCGCTGAACCTGACCGTGTCAGCCATCCTTAGTCAGCTTTTTCTGTATGATATGACTTAACTGCTAGCACTAGTAGAAATGAGGTGGCGTTTGTGATAAATATTTCATTTAATATTTCATTGAATTTTGGGATATACTAACATTTCATTATGTGACATGTTGATTGTACTTTGTTTTTTGTTGTACTGTTCCGTGTTAACTCATCTGTACTGTACAACTAGCCTAGTGCTACTGGCATGCTAGGATAGATCCTTTGTATTGTAATATACACACTAGTTTAATGATTGTTCTTCAAAGGTATTATTCAGTCTTAAACAAATAATAGCCTACTGAATAGGCTACTCTACAGCAGTGAATGAAGGATGAGCCTAAAACATGGTCATGAATCCAAAATGTTTATTTTTAACAAAATAAACACTTTAAAAAAAATAATTAGCACTTTTTTTTTTCACCCACAGTGACAGCGCGCAGAGCATATTGGAACTCTACAGGTGTTGGGACAGAGTTCCTAGCCTAACCCCTGTGATCTCCATTATGTAATAGTCTGCGTTGTGGCTGAGGTAAAGTGTCAGTGGGGGGGCGGGCCCTGTTGAGGTGGCGAGAGGTTCTGGTCCTGATGGAGAGAGGTGTTGGTCCTGATGGAGAGAGGTTCTGGTCCTGATGGAGAGAGGTGTTGGTCCTGATGGAGAGAGGTTCTGGTCCTGCTGGAGAGAGGTTCAGGTCCTGATGGAGAGAGGTTCTGGTCCCGATGGAGAGAGGTTTTGGTCCTGATGGAGAGAGGTTCTGGTCCTGATGGAGAGAGGTTCTGGTCCTGATGGAGAGAGGCGTTGGTCCTGATGGAGAGAGGTTTTGGTCCTGATGGAGAGAGGTTCTGGTCCTGATGGAGAGAGGCGTTGGTCCTGATGGAGAGAGGTTTTGGTCCTGATGGAGAGAGGTTCAGGTCCTGATGGAGAGAGGTTCTGGTCCCGATGGAGAGAGGTTTTGGTCCTGATGGAGAGAGGTTCTGGTCCTGATGGAGAGAGGCGTTGGTCCTGATGGAGAGAGGTTTTGGTCCTGATGGAGAGAGGTTCTGGTCCTGATGGAGAGAGGCGTTGGTCCTGATGGAGAGAGGTTCTGGTCCTGATGGAGAGAGGTTTTGGTCCTGATGGAGAGAGGTTCTGGTCCTGATGGAGAGAGGTTTTTGTCCTGATGGAGAGAGGTTCTGGTCCTGATGGAGAGAGGTGTTGTTCCTGATGGAGAGAGGTGTTGGTCCTGATGGAGAGAGGTTCTGGTCCTGATGGAGAGAGGTTCTGGTCCTGATGGAGAGAGGTTCTGGTCCTGATGGAGAGAGGTTCTGGTCCTGATGGAGCGCAGCCTCCAGCCAGAGTGTTGTGTTGAAGGCAGAGCTGAAGTCCACAAACAGGATCCTGGCGTAGGTTCCTGCTGTGTCCAGGTGCTGGAGGAGGAAGTGAAGTGATAACTATTAGTAAACCATAATGATGGATGTTATTATCAGCAGCTGCCAATAGATCCCCTACATCTTGTATGATGGACCTTTGAAGCACAAGCGCACGCTTGTGGGAACAATCAAACGCACCCTCCCAGGCACTGCGTGTTAGCGAAGTACAACTGGGATTTCGAAGAGGAAGATATGCTTGGTCAATTCTTAATAAAAAAGAAAAACCAACAAATTGAGCACTTGAGTTTTCATTAGCAGCGCCTAGCTACAGCTGCGGAGCTTCGGTCAATACCGGTAACAGTCTATTTCCTTAAAATGGTACATATCGCTGAATCTATATTTTCATCTTCAGGTGATTACATCTGCATAATGTCCCTGTACAATAAGATTCGAGCATTTTGTAATCCAGTGAGGAAATTCAAGACCAGTAAATATTGATTGATTAAACAACACTAAATAAAATGTTAGTGTTTTCTTCAAACTCAGACTCTCTGCTGTGGCTGTACTGTACCTCAAAGACAAAACAATTGTCTGATGATCTTTGTTGAACAAGGTCTGATTGTCCTGTACATGTACAATGTGGGGGATTTTTAAATACTTTACTAAACCACATTCAATATTATGTTAGACACAAGTTAGTTATTACTCACATATCAAAGTCTTTTCATCTGCAAGATGGAAGAATAGCTGGGTGCTGCTTGGAGAGACTGATGAGAGGGACACAGGCTGCCATCAGCAGCTTTCCACACAAAGCCATCACATCTTCTCTTCCATAGTCCTCACTGTCCACTGGTGCTCTGTCAAAAGAGTGAACATCACAGCTGTCATGGTAACCCTTTGTTACACAACATACAACCAACATGTGTCAAAAGTTACCTGAATTAGTTTTAATTGTAAATATCTTTGCAATAAATTACTTGAACCATTCAGGATTCCAGGTATTCCTCAATTTACCTGTTTTGGATCAACACCAATTCTAATTTTTATTTTTCCCTTTCTTACTTTTTGAATAAAAATCATGTTTGTATCACTACACTTCTAAGGCACAACATGGGTCAAACATTACCTGTATTCTTTTGCTATGTTATTTCATGCATGGCTGAGTGTTTCTTTACTATACACAGGGTTGCCAACTCTCACGCATCTGGCGTGTGACACACGCTTTCACTCTCAATCTCACGCTCTCACGCTGCCCAAACTATTCTCACGCCAAAACAAGAATACCGAAGACTAGAAACGGTTTTGAAAACTGTTGTCACGTAGTGATCGTCTTCTCAATAGAACATCTTTGATAATGTCTTCTGGCCAATCAGAATCAAGATAACGGCGAGGTGTTGTTGCAGGAAGTCCCGACGGAGAATACTTTTGCGGTAGTACATCTCTATATACATCGATACAACTTTACGTGTTGATAGAAATCAACACGTAATGAAATAAGACCCCACGGTTTGATGATTGATAGGTGTGTGGGCTGTCTTTCATTTTGACACACAGAACAATGGGGGCTATCCACCCTTATCCACAATGTAAAGTAATTCACACAGCCTCTCCTCTTGTCTCTGTGAGGATCAGCAGGTTCAGCTTTCAGAACAAAGTAACACAAAACTAAAATGGCATTCATTTTTTTAAATGTGTAGTAATAGATTTATTTATTTTTCTTCTCAAGAGAGTACCAGAATGTGTGCAGGGGTTGGGTTTTCAGCATGTCAACTCTTTCACCTGTGGGGAAATTGCAGGATTGGCTCCAGGTCGCCCTTTTTATTTACTGCAAGACAAATGTTCCTTTTTATTTCATACAGTTCAATTTGAATTGAGACAGGGAAATAATCTAAACCTCACGCGTGGCGTTTCACTGTCAAGGGGGCGATATAGCGTGTATGTAATTACATTGCAAATACTGACTTGAGCCCCACCACTGTATGGGTTAGCCCTACCATAGATTACCCAACACAAATACTCCGGAGTCTATAAGTCAATTAATTGCTTATCGCGACAGGCACACAATAAAACAGTGGAAACAAACATGTGTTTGACTTTCATTAGTGAATGAAACTGTGTGCCCTTTATAGTCTGTGTCCAATATTGTGTATTTGTATATATTGTATATCCTATATATATGCTAAGGTCCCGCTACTGACACGATAGCAGTCATTTCGTACGCATATGTGTAATTAAACCCATGATATCAAAATCTCACTCCAGCCAGGTACCCAAAGTTGGCAACCCTGCTATACATTTTCAAAAATAATTATTTTAGCAGTGATTTGGACCAAGCATGTATGATGTAGTAATACAAAAAGTATTTTAGTTCACACAGTGTGACATTAGCTAGTCATGTTAGCGTGTATATAGAGCAGAGCTAACTAGCAAGTTAGCCGAACGTTAGCGGTTAGCTGTTTATGCTATGCTAGCTGTTGGCTACTGAACATTAACAAACTAGATTCCGCTGTAAGAAAGCTGTGAAACTTTACATTAAACTTGGCGACAACACTGTGACACCCTGCTGCATGTTTATGTGTAATTCTCCCGTGTTGGAGACGAGAGGGTGGGAGGGGGGCAGCACTGCAATAAGCTGTAAGCTAACGTTAGCAGCCGCATGTTAAGCCGGGTTTCCCGGGCGAAACATCTTGCAAGAAACAGCATCTCAGGGCTTCTTAACATTGAACAACCTATTAATGATGCATACCAACTTAACGGGAAGAAACTCAGCTAACTAGAAGAAGAAACGTAACCTTAAATACAAAATAAAACATTCACAAACTAAGGATTATCTAAATACATGTTTAACTCCATTACATTTGCAGGACTCACCAGATCTCAAGTCGTCTGTTCTTTGTTGACGTCCCGATGCTCATAGGTTACAACGAAATAGACAAGTGTTAAGTGGGATAATACTGTTGAACAAACGGCTTCTGTTTGAGGTTGATAAAATAAGGTTACATCCTTGTAACTTAGAGATATTTTATTATGTAGGTAGAACTGTATGCATCTAAGGTTAATTTAAATTGGCTATGCTCAAGTATAATGCTAATGTCGAAGTAGTGTATGTGAAATCAACCTCACAATAAGATGTGTGTATATTACAATTATTAATGTCATATTTCAAGATGATTACTTAGATATTACAATATGGTTGGTTGAGCTGGAGTTCATTATTGAGCTTACACGTTAACGTCACAGTCATCTGAAGAACGAACCCAAACCTTGTTGTTTTTATTAATTGTATTACCAAATGGGTATAAAATAAACAGTAAGCATTGGTAACACAACTTCCAAAGTTACAGTAAAATAAAAAGGCCCCTGACTCGGACAATACACAATCCAACATGTTCAACAGAAGAGAATCAGTTATATTGTTTGTACACATGGTACTTCACATATATATATATATATCTGTTTGTTTAAGGTGTCCAGGGGATGCAGACAGGCTGGACCAGAGAGTGAGAGACAGAACTGGACTCCTCACAGCAGTGAACTTCAGCACAGGTACAAAGACTCTTTTTTCATACTGTACAAAGAATCAAGAAAGATATTGGTTTAAATGAATGAAGTATTGACTTTAATACACTGATATACATTCCATTAAACAATACTAAATACTAGATCACCTACACATCAGTTAAGTTGAGGGTTTTTTCCATGCAAAAAGTTACATTTAGATGATAACAAGCAATATGACTTTGTCAGCTTTCTAATTTAATGTATTGAAGGCAAAGATATTTAACACATAGTGAGAACTGCTACTATTTATCTCTCAATATTGTCTGTAAAAAACGTGGTAAAAGTTATTCTTTCAGTGAGACAACAGAGCAAGCTTCTACAGTTGCACTACGTTTTGATAACAGTTAAATATTATTTTGATAATAACATATATTTCAATGTTGATGAACTTCATACTGTTCATTCATAATCTGATTGTCTTTGTAGCTCATTGTTGAAATACAAAAAAAACATTACAATTACAAAATAATTATATCTACAGCCCCTAAACACACAAACACACTGCTTTCATAAATAACACACTTGTTCTGCAATAATATGTTTTATGTTTCCTGTAATTTGTGTTAGGAAAGGACATGCCTGAAAGACAGGACATTTTCTCCTTCTCTGAGGGTCAAGAAGAACATCCAAGAGGAACATTAAAAGCTGATGTTATGAGATTTTAAAGATCAAATGCAAAGCTTCCAAATATGCTACATTTTTATAGAAATGTTGTTTTTAAGACTGCCTGTATTTTTTATTTTATTTAAATCGAGATAATACACCCAAAAAAAAGCTTTTTATTGATCCAAAACTCGACCCAAAGCCGTCTGAATTTCTGACATGTAATTCCCAGCAGCCTCCGCGCGCGTGACGTAATAGTGGCCAAACAGTCTCTGGACCAAATATCCCGACTCGGCAGTCTCGGTCACATGTTTTTCGAAAAGAAAACTGAATTAACATGTTGTTATTGTTGAGCTTTTTGTTGTACGAACGGTGCGGGATCTGGGAGAGTTTTACATGCATTTCCCAAAGACCAAATCATCCACAAAAAATGGATTTTTTTAGTGAATGGTGTTGGATGGCAACCGACAAAATGGAGCAAGTTGTGTTCTGACCACTTCGCGTGTGATGCATACGACGTTGATCCTGCTATCATGAAGTCTGTTGGTGGAGAAGCATTAATAGCACGTCGGAGGCTGAAACCCGGAGCCGTCCCCTCCACATTTCAGCACAAGAAACCACTGAAAGAACGAAAGAGCCGGGCGATGCAGAAACGCCAAAGAATTGAGGTAAACAACTTTTGATTAGATTTCAAAGCGCACGGAGCACAGCAGATAACGCAGATAACGGAATTGCAGTTTTATTGCTTATAGAGGTGGGCACCGTTAGATTCTGTGTCTTTACGATCATAAACAATGTGTTGGATGTGGAGCTAGGATAAGTAATAAGGGCGCTAGGAGTGATAGGTTAGCATTTTTCGCTCGGGGCTAATTCATTGTTAGCATTGTAGTTTATCTGCAGCTCATTCATCGCTCCTCCACTCATAACGGAAAATGTCGAACGTCCTACAGTCGGTGATGCAGACTTCTTCTCCCATCTCTTCCTTCACTTTCCCATAGTTGTGGCAGCACTTGTTTTCTCGGCTTGTATGCATGGTCTGGCAGTTTCCACATCTACACCAATTCTCAGCACCCTCGGCCTCTTCCTCAGATGGCGAACTTGAATCATCGCCATCAGCACTTTCATCGGTGATATCAGGTGACGTTTCCTTGTATTTCCTCTTCGACATCAGAGGCTCGTATAGATATGGTTGGATGTCGACAACATACTCCAGATATTGGGTGGCCTCCGACTCAGAATCAGACATGATAGACGAAACTAAGTTGTACTATCGGCGGAAGCCGCTGTGAGCCGCTGCGAGCATTTTTCGCTCGGGGCTAATTCAGAGGCTCACTCAGAGTGCCTGGACTTTATTTTTCTAAACCTCTCTAAAAAGGTCAAATTTCACTTGTTTTGCATCAATCTTGATACAGGGTACTTATTATATGTTATAGTTTGGATTCCTAAAGATTGTAGTCTATAGTCTACTCAGAATCAGACATGATAACGAAACTAAGTTGTACTATCGGCGGAAGCAGCTGTGAGCGATAAGCCAAGGTTTGTTTGTTTGGCCACTGTGACGTCACGCGACGCCATCTTGCGGAGGAGCGGCTGAGAAAATAAATCGTTGGACTTGGTGTTGGGGGTTGAACAAAATAAATATTGCGCATTGCCAGACGCATATTATCTCCGATTTTAATACTGCAATATCTTAGATAGTGTTGTAGCTATATGATTTCTATTTTACTGGCAATTATAAAAAAAACCTTTGCATTTGATCTTTAAGACCAGTACAGGATATTCACTAAGAAACTACTTTTATTGTAAAAACAGTCAGCTGATCGAATGCAGCTATTTCCACATCTACACTCCATCAGCTGATTATTTCTATTTGCCTCACTTTATGAGCTTCACAACATGTACCTTGTTTTGCAACGTCACAAATAAATGGGGCCAATCTTCAGTCAGATGTGAATGTGTAATCTAACATTTTCAGTAAGAATAACGGACAAAAGGAGAGCAAATACAAATACAATTTATTGAAATGTGAACCAAAAGTTAATCAAATGTTTTAAATATAAAGCACATATGGACAGAAGGTGTAAACCTATTAAATGTATTAAACACATTTAGTCAAATAAAGTGACTAGGCCTGTGCAGTTGGTATCAGCTTTGCCCAGCATGGGCTCCTTCATCAGCCCTGGTCCTCCTCGCTGAGGAAAGACCCTCAGTCCTCTCCAAACCAACAGACAGGACGTCCATCACACGGAGGTTTCTCCCTGAAGTCTCTGCTGCTCTCTGGACACCATGCTGTCTCAATCCATCCACACTGAATATGAGATTGGGAAAATGAAAATAATAAATGCTTTAGACAATAAGAAACATAAAGTTAACTGTTGAGTTGCTCAGTTTTTTTAGATTGTCAATACTATTACTGTATAACTAATATCTCAGGTTAAGAGGCACATTCAAATAAAGATTGGTCTTTCAATACATTTTGTCTTTTGAATTGTTTGTCTAAAGTCAAGGATCTATAACTGGTACTTAGTTTTAATGATACAGTCTGGTTATTATGCTGTTTGGAGGAGGCCTCACAGGTAAGAGCGCTAACTAGCTACCATCACATGTACCTTAGCTTGACTTAAATGTATTAAACGTATAGTTAAGTGATATCAAAATATAAATAACTAATGTCATGCAAACATATTAATATTTGCTTGATTCCAGTGTTGAATTTAGCACAATTGCATACAAACGTTAAGGGGTTTTAAGATTCTGAAGTATTATGCTAAAAGCTCAATAACTTAGATTATTATTTATAGTTTTGCTGAATAGTTTCATGTTCGCTTACCTTAGAAACGTAAAATGCGACGGCAGCGTGCAGATGGGGAGCATGTTAGCTTAGCTTGGTAGCTTCAGCTAACTCTGGAACTTCCAGCTCGGTGGCAGCAGGTCCCGCCTCGGCTCCGCCTCTTTGCCCTTATTTGGAGCAGGCTGGAGAAGGCGGGAGTTGAACTCTGGCGTCACTGTCGAGCCGTTAGTGGCCGACTCCGCCTACTAAGGGCTTCACGGCAACTCTGCAGAATCCTATGGGTGACGTCACGGACCCTACGTCCATTTATATATACAGTCTATGGTTTTAAACCTTGGTCCTCCCTGCAGAGATTTCTCCACTTTCTATGATTTTAATTTTTTTTAATGATATTGTCAACTGTAGATGTTTACAATATAGTAAGTTAGGAATTTCATGAAAACATATTTATTTACTTTTGTTTCAACATTGGATATTTTGTGTTGTGGTGGATTCAATGGAATATTGAGAAAATGATTTATGTAAACATTTTTTTATTTTACGCTTTTTTTTAGTAATACACTTTTATATTACGAGTTAAATATTTAATTACAGATAAAAAATATATATTTTACGTACATCTGCATGTATTTTCTGAAAGTGCAAAAATACTGTAAATATTATATCGTAAATTTACTGTAAAAAAAAAAGGAAATAAACGTTATTTGTTGTTATTGTCAAAATACTTAAAATAATGTTTTGGGTTGTTAATTTATAGTTAATATCTGTCATTTTACAGGATTTTGCAAGTTATTTAAAAAACCATGATAATTACTATAATAATTTACAGTCATTTCCTGTAAAATTACGATCTTTTTTTACAGTGTAGTGTAGTGTCTTCTGCCATCTTTTACTCCGAAAAAATATTTGTTTCTCCGAATCGAAGGGGAAAAATACAAAAGCATTGCACACAATTTAAACCAATCAATGTTGTGTAATTAACAAGGATAATCTGGTGTTTTGTAGTCGATGAGTAGTGCAGATATCACTGTAAAATCAATCGACAGTAAGGGGAATACTTACTTCCGGGTGTACAATTATCCGTTATCCAATGGGAATGGACGCTCACATTGCCTTTAAGGGCAGCCGACACAAACGAATGCCGTGCTTCCATGAGCGTCAAATCCCGCCGCAGATGGGAATACATTGCAATCAGTTGAAAGCTATTTGCGTCCCTTTATGAAGCTGAAGGAGCCTAGGAGCGTCACAACTGCACGCCACGGGACCCTGATCAAAACGTCGCTCCTGGACGATTATGGAGTGAGAGTGTGTTGGCAATGCACATTGGGATATGGTGTTAATGCAATATGATATCCGAAAAAAAATCAGAGTTTAGGATGGCCGAAGACACTACACTACCCATAATCCCCAGCTATCGTTTGGGACTACAGTCCTGTTGACAAACCCCGTGATTAATCTTCAAGCTCTGGGATTGGATGTTGGAGTGACAGTGCGCCATGGTTACACCGAGCGTCAAGTTATTTGAAATGGAACGAAACCACGGCAGACTATTCACAACTGGACTCGAATGCCCCCCCAGAACTACACATGTTGGCTATTGTGTTTCGCAACATGTTCTCTATGGCACGTCTCTACTAGTTTTTCCCAAAATTAGAAGTTGACAGTATTACACTGTGTACAGCCCTGGAGGTTTAGGCGATAGGAAACACATTGATGTGTACAAATTTAAAACATGTAATTAATAAATGGGTGAAAATCACTTGTATCCATAATGGGCAGCATTAATATATACCCACATGACAGCTCATTGTTACTTTGTAATTCTACTCCACTACAATTCAGAGGTTAGCCTGGTATTTTTACTCCACTACATTTATTTTAGTTACTTTGCAGATTCTGATTAATGATGTGAATATAAACAACCCTTAAATCAGACTGTAGTCACACCTGAGTAAATTTAGGGAAGGTGATTGTCAGTGGCGGCCGGATCATAGGGGCGCTAGGGGCGCTGCCCCCCCTCTTCCCACATGTTTGATTAGCATTAAAAAAAAAAATTAAAAAAAAAAATTAGGGCTGTCAGTCGATTAAAATATTTAATCGCGATTAATCGCATGATTGTCCATAGTTAATCGCGATTAATCGCAAATTAGTCGCACATTTTTTATCTGTTCTAAATGTACCTTAGAGGAATATTTTTCAAGTTCTTAATACTCTTATCAACATATGAGTGGACAAATATGCTTTATGCAAATGTTTATTATCATTTGAACAATGACAAATATTCTCATGAATATTAAACACAATAACATTACAAATATTCGCCTCAATTCAACCTGGAACCTCTCATACAATAATACAATACAAAGTGTGTGTGTGGATGTGTGTGTGTGTGTGTGTGTGTGTGTGTGTGTGTGTGTGTGTGTGTGTGTGTGTGTGTGTGTGTGTGTGTGTGTGTGTGTGTGTGTGTGTGTGTGTGTGTGTGTGTGTGTGTGTGTGTGTGTGTGTGTGTGTGTGTGTGTGTGTGTGTGTGTGTGTGTGTGTGTGTGTGTGTGTGATGGATCGTTGGAGCTATGTGCAACTCAAGGCATATGCTCGAACGGGAGCTGCCTGGACACTGCAATCATGTTACGCGCACTATCCGTGCTGAGTGTGCTGACTTTTCGTACAATGTCCCACTGTCTGGCCACCTGCATAAAGTCAAGTGCTCGGCGCAGTTGTCGGCGAAATGTCGCTCCTCTGTTTTCATTTAAACAGCTCCTTATATCCGTTAGCGCAGCTAGCTAGCACCAGATGCTAACAACAACAATACACGTAAGGTCTCTCTCTCGCTCGAGCCACACATACACACACCCTCCCGGTCCTCCCAATAGCCAGTCGGTGCCTGCCGGTGAGCGTGGAAGTGTGGTCTGCCGCAAGCAGGCGGCAGGAGCGGGGCTGTCAGCATCAGCTTGTAGATGGTATTTTAAACTCGATGCGCTCTGAAACTACGGGGCGGCCGAGGACAAAAAATACACATGCGTTAATCGCGTTAAAATAATTAGCTGCGTTAATTTTTTTTTGCAACTTGACAGCCCTAATAAATAATAATTGTTTTTGCGTTATTAACGCGCGTTATTAACGCGATAGGAGCGTTTTAGAGCGAAGCGAATATTCGCATCGCTCTAGTCGCTCGAGGTTTCACCGCGGCTGCCAGCTGTGTTTACTCGCATCATTCAAACAAGACGCGCTGGCTCGGGAGCTACAACTACAACAAAATGAACATATTTTACCGTGATTCAATTGTAATACACGTTTCTAAATGATGCCGACGTAACAACATACTGATACCGGTTAGTAAAAACCATGAATTAATGCTTTGACAAGTCTGCAGACAGACGGCAGAGAAACACCTTTTAGAATGCTTGTTTTCTGAATGGAGCTTGGCTAAGCTAACGTTATATATGCTCCGACCGTCCACACTCACAACAACAGCCTATACAGACATAAAAAAAACAGCGACTGTATTCTCCATGACACAGACAGTCTGTGGTTTGTACTTGTTTAACTTTTGTCTAGTTTCTGAACAGATCGTATCTGTCCCCGGCTGTTTGAAGAGCAAGCATGGGAAACAAAAGATAGCATTTACCTGTTTTGGGCGGGGACCGAGGTCCGGCGACTCCACCTGCACACCATTCTCATCCAACTTCTGCGTCACCTTGGTCACTCACGAGTCTAAAAAGCAACTCACGTCAACGCACGTAAGCAACGTGGGCGCCAACGTGAGCGCCCTCGTGACCAAAATATTTGACGCCGCTGATTGGCTGAAATTATGTTTCGGCGGCACAGTTTACTATTGAGACTTTTGCAACGTGCTGGTTGCTGCTGTTTGGCTCGGGGGGCTCTGCCCGGTAATGATAAACTAATGCCACGGGCAAGGCCAGGCAGGAAACATGTGACTTATCAGTAACTTTAGACATCGTAACACAATTTTAAACGAGATTGTATTGTAGATTATACATTTTACTGATACCAATTGTATGATATTTAACTTGTTCATTAAAAATAAAAAATAAAAATATATATATTTTTTTAAAAAAAAATAGCGCCCCTATGGGCCGGCCGCCACTGACTGTACATCATATTTTGATGGATGGGTCAGACACTGACACAAATCTTTGATAGCAAATCAGATCAGCTCGGCAGAAGAAAAACAGAAGTCAAATGCAACATACACATTAATGCAGCAGTAATATAAAACCTAAAAGCATCCCAAAAATAGTAAAACACTGACAGGAACAATTTCACTGCACAATGAGTGCTTTTACTGATACTTAAAGTACATTTTCCTAGCTGATTATACTCGCATACTTTTACTTAAGTCAGGTTTTAAGTGCAGGCCTTTTACTTATAGTATATTCACAGGGTGGTATTTGTACTTTTACTTAACGTAAATCATACGAAACTTCCTCCACAACTGGAATTGGTCTATTGCACATGTACAGTACCAAATGTAGTGTGAAGTTAGACTTAACTGTTAACAGCATTATATCAGGCGGGAGGCGAGAGCTTTGAAATCATTCAATCTACATGAGTAACGTAAATTGGCGGTAGCTAAGCTAACAGCTGCTAACGTTAACGGTCTCATTATTTCAAACGGTGCCTGCAGTTGCACATCGGCTCAAGCGTGAATGTTTTTGCAGAAGTGTGATTAAGAGTCAACTAGAGTTGATTATCGATTAAAAAAACATGTATTCAAGGCCGCGACGGCACTTCCGTAACATTACCCCCTGTCGAATGATTGGAAAGAGGAGCGGTTTTCTCCCTGAGTCAGTGTGAATGAAGCCTAACAATTAACACGGGAGCGGCAGCTAAAATAGCAAAGAAACACATATTTCGATGTCAGAATAACGTTAATCTGATTGACTACGGCTAACGTTACCGCTGCAATAACGTCACAAATATTCTACTTGCTAACGTTATCGTTTTTAGTTGTTTAGTTATACAAATTAAAACAAGAAAACAAATATGAATATTCAGAATTATTCACTTGGTGTCTACTTACCTAACGTAACAGTCCTGCGGAGAAATATTGCCGTGTTCGATCCATGGATATATAACTATTGCATCAATCTGTAACGGTCACGGTCGCGCTTTTCCTGTAGAATATTTTCAAAAAGCTGAGGGTCACGAGGCTGCATTAAACCAATGAGAAGGTGCGGCCTATCTGATGACGAATCTAAACCTAAAATCGATGCGGACCAGACAGACTCAATGCAAAGATATACTCTGAGGGAGTCCATCATCCCAGAATAAACACTACACAAGTCAACACCAACACCACACAAAGAATCAACACCAAAGAGAGGTTCTGGTGCACTCTGAAAACTGTACTTTATGTCCATTCTACTCCAAAGTGTAACAATTTCTACTCTGGTCATCAGTACTCTGGGATTTTAACACTTTGGTATTTTGCTGTGTAGACAGGCGTACAGTCATGGTAAAATAAATCAACTGTAATATAAATACATATAACTGTATAATGCAAATATAAATCTAAAGCCAGTTGAAATGATTTTGCTCTATGAAACCTGATGTACCTATATGATTCTGTTTTCTTCAAGTTTGTATTTTGTTGGTCGAACGCACTTATTGTAAGTCGCTTTGGATAAAAGCGTCAGCTAAATGCAATGTAATGTAATAAATATACACTGTGATGGATAAACAGCTTGCAAACAGGTAGGGACATATTTGATGTATGCAGGTGTAAATACTGCGATGAACCAGGTTAGTAAGCAGTACAGTACATATGGAAGGAATAAAATGTTTAACATAGTCAGAACATCTGTGTATTTATTTGCCCACCCTTCTGCTCGACATCCGACCAGTGGCGTTTTTATATGTACAAAAGTGGCGGGGCACAAAAAACTTAGATGTCTATATATAAGCTTCTGCAGTGACGTGCAGTGAGGTTCATGGCTGGTGAGGCACTGGCTCTTCAGGTTTACAAATATTATATTTTGACCTAAATCAAAATGTTGACCTAAATCAAAATATAATATATTTATAAGCTTTTTTTGTCTGATGCTTCGATTAATTTTAAACAGACAGTTCAACAGAAGGATACCCAACACATGTAATTTTTATCATTTAAATATTGAATTGTTCTCTCTTTGTAAGATCCCATTTTCAATAAAATTGCAGTCTTACCTTGACTTGAAGATGAAGTCCATTTGCCTATCCTTCTGGACAAAAATCTCTATTGCTTTTTTGTAAAAGTCCTCCTTATCTTCTTGTAGTTTCAAAAGTCTATCATAAATCTAATTGATAGATTTATGATTCGAAAATTATAAAAGTAGGGTAGTGAGAAATCTCATTGCTTTTTTGTCGAGGGAAACCATGTGCAGCTTACTTCCGGGTTGTAGGACGCGTCACTGCAGCTCTCTCGTCTCCTCTTCACACACCACACTTTTCGCGGCACACGTACTTACAGCACACGTACTTACAGCCAATCAGCTCTGAATTATGTGAGATGAAATCGTTCCCGTTATTTTCCTTTCCGTCCCCTCTGCCTTCAAAACTGCTGCCGTTACTCCAATCCTCTGGAGGCTGGCTTCCGAGGGTGGTCTATATAAAGGGCAGGTGGTTATTATATGTTCGGCAGTCTGTTCAGGGTCACCGCACTTGCATGCAGAACTTTCTGCCAGGCCCCACTTCTTCATTGATGTTTTGAAGCGACCGACCCCAGTTCGTAGGCGGTTTAGTATGGTCCATTGCCGGCATGGTAGGTCGTCTCCTCCTATGGCGCCATGTCCTGGGTCCCAGATGTAGCGATGGATGCGGGAAGGCCTGGCTAGCTCCCACTCCTGCTTCCAAGCAGCCGCCAACCAAGCATCTCTGGAGAGGTCCTCAGAGGTGGAATTGAGAATCTCTTGTGCTGCCTTGTTGAAGGGGAGGCGGGACTCCCACTTTACTGTCCCTTCAGACAGACAGGTAGCAGCACCTCCCACTTTACTGTCCCTTCAGACAGACAGGTAGCAGCACCTCCCACTTTACAGTCCCTTCAGACAGACAGGTAGCAGCAGATTAGCTTTAAATCTATAGATAAATTCAGACATGGTAATAAAACGAACACCATTTATATGTATTTTTTGGAAGTTTTCTTTCCATTAGATCAGGGGTGGGGAACCTTTTTTCTCTCGAGGGCCATTTCAATTTTTTCAACATCCTCCAAGGGCCGTACAAATGATTGACCTCTGCTTAAAAAAACTAAAATCACAGCCCATTAATTTGGCCTTTCTTTCATGCTGGGCAAAGAAAAAGCAACCTCTGAATCCAGATATCTTACCATGACTCGCGCCTGCATGCACGTGCACGGTCTGGCATGACCACCACAACAGAAATATATGGACACAAGATGTGTGAAAATGTATTTAGTTTCCTATATCCATGTGAACATGATTTAAGTGGGGGGGAAGATCTCCGGGGGGGAAGATTTGTTTTTAAATGTTGAAGTAAAAAGCATCAATCTGGTGCACTTTGAGAGCAACATGAGGAGATCTATGGATACATCTCTCAACACCCATATGAAACAAAACTGTTTTATTTTTCTTTATGGATATTTTCCAAATCACTCCCCTTTCAAACTGTATTCTTGTTTATTAACAACTTTTTTTTACTGTCATATATAATGTTATACCTGAGTACGGCTCCTTATCTGAAGTGCCGGAGCCGCGTTCTGGTGCTCTCCGTCACGTGAAGAGCAGCGGATTTGAAAAGAGAAACTCGAGAGACGGCTGAGTGACCGCAGTGCAGAATTGCTGTATAGTTTAAATCTCCTAACAATGTTGTCCATTTTAGACAAAGGCCTATTATATTTACAGCCCTTAATAACGTTCATTTTCTGACTCAATATGTGTCTTGGGCGTTTTCGTTGTGATCGCTAAATTCACCTTGTTTATAATATAGAGAGGCGAAGTCCCTCCCTTCCTCCATGGGACCTTATTTCGCAAAAATTATGTATTGAAGTCAATGGAGAGAGAAAGATTATCTTTCGATCCCGTTTGAATTGTGCCACAAATTACACATATGATGTTTGTCAATTTAAAAGATAATTTTTCAAGTCAAAAAAATTAAAATGTGTCGTAAAACTGTGAACTAACACTTTTTTTTGTGTGAACCGCTCAATGAACTACATCTCCCGTCTCGCACCACACACCAAGACGGCCTTCACGTTGAAACATTTCACTTATTTCTTTTAGAATGAGGTGAAAAGTATTAAAAGAGGTTAAAATCACTCCAAGTCTGGGCGGCATGTTGAGAGCTGTACATACACACAAGGGGAGTTAGTCGGTTCCGTAAGAGCCAGCATGCGGAACCGGGATTCTGGGATTTGTAGTCTTTCTAGTTGCATATTTTTCATAGTCTTATATTTCAACACTTTTAAGACAATCTGTGACTTTTTTGATATGGAAATTATTATTTAAGATTGACAAACATCATATGTGTAATTCATGGCAAAATTCAAATGGGATTGAAAGATAATCTTTCTCTCTCCATTGACTTCAATACATGCTTTTTTGTGTTTGCTTTCCATCCCCAGGGCCAAACTCCGGAGCTTCGGTGATAGAGCCTTCTCTGGCAGCCCCGAAGCTCAAGAACTCCCTCCCCCAAGACCTCCGTGAGTCTGAGTCCCTCACCCTGTTCGAGTCCCGCCTCAAAACCCACCTCTTCAACTCTGTATCCTGACTGCTTTTCTGTTTTGTTTTGTTTCTTTGTGGGGTTTTTTTTTTTTTTTTTTTGTGTGTCTCCTTCCCAAATGTAAAGCGTCTTTGGGTTCAAGAACAGCGCTATAGAAAATAAATGTATTATTATTATACTTTTTCAGAAATAAGGTCCCATGAGTCCCACCAGAAGGGGAGGGACTTCGCCTCTCTATTATCACCGATCCAAGCAAACGAGGGCTTTTGTTTTTTGTTTTGAAATGACTTCCGCGAGTTTCGCCCCGCCCCTCGCTCCAATGACCATTAGACCATTTAGTAAGGTAAAACAACAAAAACAAAAAGGCCTCTCAGATGTTCTTCCGCGAACTTGTATAATAAAGAAAAACAAATGGACCGTAGATACACGGATTAGGGCGACACCATCTGGGGCCTGTACTACGAAGCAGGATTTTCGCTTAGCCAGCTAACTTCAGGGAAAACTCCGGCTTTCCGGTCTTACGACGCTGGTTCTCTTTTTATCGGGCTAGATCTCCATGGTAACTTATGCTGAGCGGCTAACCTGCCCCGGAGCAGGTTAGGTTGCAGGCTAAGAGATCAACTCAGTGAAAGCACTGCCTGCTGACCAATCAGAGCTCAGTGTGCAGAGTTTAAAGCGATCAAGTCGCATTACAGGAGAAAGGTAATACAGAAAAACTGCTTTTGCAGGAAAGACGGCCGGCAAAAATCAACTGACTGTGTGAACGTGAACATTAATAGAATATCACCTCCATCTTCAGAGCAATCTGACTATTATAACATTAGCGTTAAGAAAGCTTACTTAAATATCTGCCACAACATAAGTAACCGGATCAGAGTAACATTAAGTACAGTCCGCGGCACATCACATCATAATGTATCATATATCTCCTGATCTGAGTCAGCTGAGCCGTATCTGGCCGTGCAACACTCACAGTGTCACAAACTGTATGCAGAAGTATTATTTTAAGCAACACATTAAGTTGACGAAACAATCGAGTCAAATGTAATTAAAGTCAGATCGTGTTTTAGACGGGGCAGTGATATCATAAACCTGTTAATGTACGCATTCAAACATTTGTTCTGTTACCAGTATTCACCTTGCAGGTGCAGCTCTGTGGCTTTGATCCTGGATCAAGTGTTTAAGTCATGGATGTTTAAAGTTTAGCTTCTTCATATTTGACTAATATTATAGTTGACTTTTCATTCAGGAAGTATGACGCGCTGCGCTGTCAGTAGCCTACGCTTGTCCATGTTTGTGATTTGTCGAATGCTCCAAATACCACCCCTTTCATGTGAACGCGCACCTAACCAGATAGGACACGGCTGGCTTGAGTGATCCACTTGATAACCCGTGTCGTAGTACAGTTTAGCGAGAGCGCGTATGTTTTGGATCAGGCCAACCGGCTAACTCAAACATATCCAGGTTAGGTTGAACCAGCTTCGTAGTACAGGCCTCTGGTCACAACTTTAAATATTTGACGATGTTTATGTGCAAATGAAGAACTCTCACAGGTTCAGAACCTTTTTCCTTAAGTGAGACTCTTTTATTTTCTGACTTTATGGGTATTTCACTTTGTATTAAATACATAACAATAAGAGTGCAGAGTGAATCGTGCTGTTCATCCTATGTAATCTACATGTAAAGACAAAAGTCTAAATATTTAAGATAAAGCTGTGGAACAATCTCAATAATTGGCAGCAAAAATGTAAGTTTTTTTTAATGCATAAAAGGATACATGTTGAGATAGTAAGTTCTAATATCTTAAGAGAAGAGCTTGAATATTAAAAAATATAAACTCTTTTGGCTCCTTCCTGTCTGGGTCTTTCTTGGCTTTGGCTATCTTCTAGCTCTATTCAGGTTTTTGGAGTTTTTTTCTAGCTCTATCCCTGATCATTTTCAGAGCCTGAAGGCTCTATGCGGACTATCTTCTGGTTCTCCTCTGGATCCATCCACTATCTCGTGTCTCTGTCCAGTCAATTACACTTGTGTTAATGGAGCAGGTAAAGCATACAACAGATACTTTCAGCATTATCGGAGCACGCAGTGGAAGCTTGGATGAAACACAGCGGACTTCTAAACAATGAACACCCGCAACTTGGAAGAAACAAAGTTGGGTTTTATGCGTTCTAATATTGCAATGCAAACCCATGATGTAATGACAGTAATTCAGAATAATTGAGTCATTGAATGCTCATTTCAGTAGATTTAATCAAACAAAACATAAACATATTAGACATGGCCTCAAGACTGTAACCTCTTCACATTCTGTTGAAATAGTCAATTACTAGCCTTATCTCACACATTGCTGTTTTGAATCATTAATATGTGGATGACAGTTGAACTGCATGATGTAACATTTATGCCATCTGCTGGAAAGAAGATGTATCGCTCTGTTGGCATTGTTTAGACAACAAAAACAGATTGAAGCTCTCATTTCATCAACAATCTTTGAGTACAGACACCGTCCTGCAGCGAGCACACAACCCAACAGCACGTTGTTCGTCTAGCATCACTTTACAAAACGTTAGCATTAAGACACTAAGGTCCCTTGTAACGGTGAGTCCACCTTAAATGAGCAGTGGGTGAAAGGCAGGACACGGGAACTTGGTCCTGAGGAGATGTAACGATTATTAAACAAGAAATAGTCTCAAGGGGTCGTAGAAATGAACATTTATGATTATTAGCAAATCGGTTGCAGGTGGGTGAAAACAGGCTTAGGGAGTAACGTATTACATTAGGATACAACATAGACAAATGTATTCCCTTACCAACACACTTGGTCTTTTTAAACAATTACGCCATTTAAATCTTTTGTCACAAACTTTGCAGATCTATTTTTCCTCTCCTGTGTGGATTCTCATGTGTGACTTTAAATGTCTACTCCGTGAAAAAAGTTTCTTACAGACTGTACAGCTGAATGGTTTCTCTCCTGTGTGGACTCTCATGTGTCTCTTTAAATTTCCAACATGTGAAAAAGCTTTCTTACAGACTGAGCAGCTGTGTGGTATCTCTCCTGTGTGGACTCTCATGTGTGTCTTTAAATGTCCATTATGTGAAAAAGCTTTCTTACAGACTGTACAGGTGAATGGTTTCTCTCCTGTGTGGACTCTCATGTGTGTTTTTAAATTTCCACTCAGTGAAAAAGCTTTCTTACAGACTGTACAGGTGAATGGTTTCTCTCCTGTGTGGATTCTCATGTGTTCCATTAAATTTCTATTCTTTGAAAAAGCTTTCTTACAGACTGAGCAGCTGAATGGTTTCTTTTCAGCCCTACGTTGTGGATCACCGACAGATTCATGTCTATTATTCAGTGAGTTTGAGACTGACGCAGGTGCTCTGGTCTCTTTCCAATCAGCACTGTCTTCAGTGACAGGTTCAGAAGCGTCATCAGTGTCAGGTTCAGAAGAGTCTCCAGTGTCAGGTTCAGAAGAGTCTTCAGTGTGGTCCTCAGTCTTTGGTTGTAAACTGCTCTCTGGATCTGAGTTCCTGGCTGGTTCTGATCCTCGACAGTCATCTCCATCAGCTTCTGTTTCCATGTGTTCAGTTTGTCTTTGATGAGGCTGAGAGGACTGAGGTTTCTCTTCATCATCTTCACTCTTCACAGGGTCAGGAGTGAAAGTGGACTTGGTGATATCAGCCTCCTCCAGCTCCTGAAGCTGCTCTCCCTCCTGTTCCTGCTTAATGTGTGGGGGGGGCTCTGGGTCCTCCTGGAGCAGACTGGTGCTCCACTCCTGCTGGTCAGGGAGAAGCTCTTCTTTAACCACCACCAGCTGCTGGACGTCTGCAGGAAACAGGAAACACAGTCAGAAGAAACTGTTAAGTGTTAGCATTTAAACATCTCATCACCATTACAATGGGAGACATTTTGCAGCCCTAATTAATGCCTTTGTTTTTATATTTTCACATTATCTTTCTTAGTCCCACCTATTGTGTATTTTTGTTGGCTCAAGTCACCTCATGTAGCCCAGCCCCTTTCCACTTCCAGTTAAAAATGTAAAAGGGTTTTTTCTTCTGGCGTAGCACTAGCCGCAATGTAAACAATGAATTGTATTTGGGATCGTTCACAGATACACTACGCCTACAGTATAGAATGAAAATACTAGAGATGTCCTGATCCCTATCCCCGGATCGGATACTGGGTTTTTAAGGTGGATCGGGATCGGCAGATCCAATTAAATGTCATGGCCGATCCATATTTAATATTTCCCATGATTCCATTGTTACGTTGTTACGTTGTTTGTCGTTCTTGTTCTATTGCATCAGCCGGCATTATCGAGTTGGAAAAGTGGAACGGACACATATCGTTAGCTAGTTAAAATGTCTGCAGTTTGGCATCATTTTAAAATGACTAGAAGTGAGTCGCCGACTGCGACATGCAAAGTCTGTGGTGTGGAAGTCTCACGAGGTGGTGCTAACAGGGTCTCTTACAACACCACAAACCTAATAAAACATCTTAAAAAAGCACCACCCCGACGAACACGCCGCCTACTGTAAAGCGACAGCGTCTGCAACTGATGGACTCCATCAACAAACACTGCGGGACAGCTTGGAACTAAAGGATTTACTTATTCGAGACTCCGAGAGATTTCGCAAGATTACTGAGCTGATTGTGGAGTGCATAGCAGAGGACGACCAGCCAATTTCACTTGTGGAAAACTCCGGTTTTTGTCGTCTAATAAATTATTTGGAGCCGCACTATGGGATGCCATCCCGCCATTACATTGCTGAAAAAGGCATCCCAGCCCTGCACACCAAGGTGCGTGAACAAGTGCAGCAGCACCTAAAGGAGGCTCCCTGAATCGCCCTCACCACAGACCTGTGGAGTTCAGATGTCGCTCCTCAGTCTGACCACCCACTGGATAGACTCCAGTTTTTTCTCCAAGGTGGTGCAACATGCAAGTGAGCTGCGTGGCTCTCACACTTCAATGCGTATCCGGAATGCTATAGAAGAGATGCTCGCCAAGTGGGAAATCGATAATGACAAGGTGCATGTTGTTATGAGGGACAACGCCACCAACATGAAGAAGGTAAGCCTTCTTGTTATTGACCACTGATGTTTAGCTACGCATTACCCACGTCAGTAAAGTTCATGCTAATTCTGTCAACAGCATCTTTTAATGAATGGTCATGGGGTAAACTTCCATTTGATGATTTTGACTTGATATACTGGATGTATATTAAATGTTCCCTATTCCCAATTATAATGTTACGTGTGCCCTGGATTTATTTGAAATTATGTCTAGATAACGTGTCTTTTAGACGGCAACCACGTCAACAGGCTAGCAGAAAAGTTAGCCTCGCTTGTTGTCAGCTAACTCACGTCAGCTTAGCCCCTAGCACTAGTTGTTATTGCGACAGCAAAGAATTAAAACGAAACATTAATATCCTGTTTTATGTCTTATCTAAGACTACAGGCTTTCAATACGTTTGTTAGACTTGGAAGTAGCCTACCATATTAATGACAAAACAGCTAGTTTTGAGAGGCTACCTATCAGCAGGAAAAATATTCAGTGCAACCTTTGAGATGTTAAAATCTCAAAAGTCTCATCAGATCATAATGGTTTGGAGGTATTATGCAGATGGTGGACCATAGTGTATAAATTACTCACAAATGTTATGGACATTTCCCGAGGTTTATTTAATAAGTTAAGGAAAGTCCAGAAATGTATGTAAGTCAATGAGAGGTAAAGACGTTACCTCTCATTGACTTACATACACTGCTATCAGTTTTGCAACCAGCAGATGGCTGCGCTCTATTTGATACTATTGTGACATCGACTGCTTATTTTCCTCACTGACCAGTATCAATAGGCTATTGATATTCATCTATCTATCTATCTCTCGCCATCATCCTCTCTCCCAATCTCTCGACTGTAGGCATTTGCAGACATGGGGGTGCAGAGCCTGGGCTGTTTCGCACACACACTCCAACTCGTGGTCATCCAAGGCCTTCTCACCCAGCGAAGCATCATCGATGCTGTCGCCAACGCACGGAAGCTTGTGGGTCATTTTAAGCATTCCCCAAAGGCCTACTCCATCCTCGAAGACATTCAGGTGGTTATCATTTTATTATTAGTAGTAGTAGTAGTAGTAGCAGTAGTAGTGCTATGTTATCTTTTTAGTAATTGCACTTTCCCCCCTCCCTGTCATGTCATTGTAAAGCAATCCATCATTAGGCTACACTAGTGTTGAAAGGATGTTAGCCAACAAATAATTAACCTAAATATAGAAGCATTTTGAGTGGCCTACTAGAAAAGCGATACACACAGCTGATTTATTTTAATTATTATCATTATTATTACTTTACAGAAAGACCTGCACATGCCAACACAACGACTCCAACAGGACGTGTCAGTCAGATGGAACAGTACTCAGTAGATGATACTGGTAGGCTATATGGATGGAAGGAATGAATGCAAAGAATGAATAGATTATTTTTTTTTGACATGTGAATCAGCCTAAATTAATGAATTTAGATGTGAGGTATATAGTTCTACTTGTATTTTACACATGAATGTTAAACTAACATTTATTTACTTATTTTGCAGAGCCTTCTTCAGCAAAAGAGGCCGCTCAGTGTCAATGCAGCGGACCACGACCTTCCATGCATGCCCTCTGCCAAGTGCCAACCAATGGGCGCTTATGGAGAAGGCAGTTGTGGTCTTGAGTCCATTTGAAGAGCTGACGAGGGCAGTGAGTGCTGCGACTGCAAGTGCCGCGGATGTGATCACTGCAATAACTGTCCTCAAGCGTCATCTTTCCCGTGAAGAGTGCACAGATGCTGGAATCAAGACTATGAAGAGAACACTTCTCGAGGCTGTCACTGAGCGCTTCGACTACGCTGAGACAGAACCAATCTACTCCGTTGCTACATTGGTTGACCCAAGATACAAAGAAAGGCAAGTCCTTTTTTATTCCAAACTTATTTTGCGATATATAATTGCTAAGGCCTAATCAATTCACCACTTGATTATTAATTATCAAATAACATCAAAATAAATGTTCCAAATGTTGTTTTATGACATTGACAACAATAACTTCGATATGCTAAGGAAACGACAAAATATGTTAGGAAACAAATAATCCTTTTTAACTAAATGAAATTCTATCCATTTTCAGATTCTTCACAAGTCCAGACCACCAGGAGCTTGCCAAGGAGGCTCTCATTAGAGAGGTAGAGATCATGGAGAGAAAGAGGAAGGCTGGCAGTGAGGTGTCTGCAGAAGAACCTCCAAGAAAGTCACCACGTTGAGGCGGTGTAGGCTGTGCAGCTGCAAACAGCAGCTTTGTCAGTCTATATGATGAGATCTTGGAGGGGAATGTTGTGGAGTCGAGGCCTGTGAGTACGTCAGCAGTCGTCACTCAGGTGGAGGCCTACCTGGCTGAACAAACCATCCCAAGGTCAGAGAATCCTCTACACTACTGGCGGGCACATGCTACACAGCGACCCGCACTGGCTGATACAGCCATGAAGTTTATTTCTTTGTGCACCTTGTACATCGGTGGACAGTGAGAGACTGTTTAGTGCAGTGTCAAATGTCCTTGATGAAAAAAGGAACCGGTTGACAGCCGATAAGGTGCAGGTGTTGGTTTTCATTAAAAAAAACCTGCACTACACTTTGAAGAAGTCAGTGCAGTAGATTAAGATGGAGGAAATAAGGACCTCTATTACACTGTAAAAATGTTTATGTTTAAGTTTAGTGATTACATGTCTCTGAGATCCGTTAATTACCCACACTGTGAAAAATAATAAGTTCAGTTTACTTGAAAAAAGGGTGGAAACTCATTAATAAGTAACCAAAACGTTGTGTACGTTATGTTAACTTTATGTGTACAATTAATGCAAAGATTTTTAAGTTATGGTTACTTACTTCCAAGAAGTAAAGTTTAGTGAAGCTTACTTGTATTTACTGCTGTTAAATGAGTAACCTTTTGAGTTGTAAAGGGGACTTTATGTTGGAAAGTAAAGTTTACCTGCAGAATGTTCATACTATAGTTTCTAACTAATGGCAACGTGAACAACCAAAGTCCTATTTAACAGAATAAAGGGAATTTAATCAGATTTTTTTATTATTATTGCAAAAAAAATGCTCTTATTTGTGATAGTGAGAGAATAAAAGCTATTGAGCACAGCTTGGGTGCCTGTCTATTTCTTAATGTATATGAAATTAAATAATGTTTGCCAACACAAAAAGTGATATCGGAAATCGGTATCAGAAAATCGGTATCGGGAAATATCGGGATCGGATCGGAACCTATATGAAAATATCCTAATCGGAAGCTAAAAAGTGACATCAACAGTAATGATGGTGCAGTAAAACGTTCCCTGTCAGTGTTTAATTTATGTTGTTTCTTGATTATTTTGTATTTTGCATTTTACTGCTGTACATGTTCAAAGTTGCGCTTGTATAAATGATTATAGATGAGGGAACCTGCTAAATGTTCAAATATGTGTGTTTTTTATATACAGTACCAGTCAAAAGTTTGGATGCCTTCTCATTCAATGTTTTTTGTTTATTTTAATTTGTTTCTACTTTGTAGATTAACACTGAAGACATCAAAACTATGAAAGAACACATATGGAATTATCTAGTTAATAAAAAAGTGTTAAAAAATCAAGAAAATTATTTTTATTTTAGATTCTTCAAAGTAGCCCCTTTTGCCTTGATGACAGCTTTGCTCACTCTTGGCTTCTCTCAGTCAGCTTCATGAGGTCGTCACCTGGAATGGTTTTCAATTAACACGTGTGCCTTGTCAAGAGTCAATGTGTGGAATGACTTGCCTTCTGAATGTGTTTGAGACCATCAGTTGTGTTGTGCAGAGGTAGAGTTAGTGCACAGTGGAAAGCCCTATTTGACTACTGTTGTAATCCATATTATAGCAAGAACCACTCAACACAGTAAAGAGAAGCGACCGTCCATCATCACTTTAAGAAATGAAGGCCAATGGATCCGGAAAATGTCAAGAACTTTGAATGTATCATCAAGTGCAGTCGCAAAAACCATGGAACGCTATGATGAGACTGGCTCTCACGAGGACCCCCCCGGGAAAGGAAGAGCAAGAGTTACCCTCTGAGGATAAACACATCAGAGTTACCAGCCTCAGAAACCGCAAATTAAAGCACCTCACCTCAGATTAGAGCCCACATAAATGATCACAGAGCTCAAGTAGCAGACAATCTCAACATCCACTGTTCAGAGGAGACTGCGTGAATAAGGCCTTCAAGGTCCAATTGCTGCAAAGATCAAAGGGCTTTGCTGGTGTCACTGTTGGTGATTTATTCAGAGTTCAAGGCACCCTTAACCAGCATGGCTACCACAGCATTCTGCAGTAGCAAGCAAAATATAAATCGTATTCTGGATTTGTTAACACTTTTTTGTTAACTAGATAATTCTAGTTAAATGTGGGGTAGGTAAGTTTGAGAAATCGGCTCGAGATAAACTTTGTTATATTCCACGGAATGCTCGTAACATCCCGATAGCAATGAATATCTGAAGTGCTTTGACAAAAAAAATCATAAAACATTTCATCTGTGGAAGCCGTAGTGCTGTAAAAAGCACGACCAATCATCTGAGCTGGTCCGGCTAAAATAACTGGATGGCCTACCTGCCTGTCAGTCTTCCATCTGTGCACAAACTTATCTCGTGCCCTCATTGGTCATGTGCGCGTCCGTGTGTGTTGGAGGAGGGGCTCTGTAAGGAAGTGGCAGATTTTTCCGGTTGTGTATTTTAAAATTCTAGCGCACTCGAGCTGGTTTCTCAGCTGTTGTCCAAACTTTTGACTGTGTCTAATACTAGTGTAAATCTCTCTCAAAATATATATATTCTGTGTATATTATACAGAATATATTATAAATACATGTTGGCAATAATTGATTGATGAGATTTTACATTAATTTATATTAATGTTGTAATTACTTAATGGCCTTTGTACTAGTTCCCCTATTCTTTATCAAGTAATATTTTAGATTAGATTTCAATTTAATTTATACATGGGTGGTTGACGTGACGCCTTGTTTTTCTGTTCATGGTGACAAATATATATAATAACTGGTGATGTTTTATTAAAATCTCTATTTTTATTAACATCTTGATCTTCAATAACCAATCCATCTGTAATTCATGAGCTCTATACTTCTAATATTTAAATATTTTGTTTGAAACATGAATATTGTCCACTGGTGTGACTGTCCGGGGTCACATTGCTAATCTTCAAACTACTGTAATAAACAAAATAATACAATAAAATACTTTAAATACCTTTTATACACATAATAGCAATGTTTACTTTATGAAACTATAGGTTTTAAGTATTCATGTACCAAATCCAAATGCTTATGACGCATTACATTTTGTCCACAAAACAGATGTCCACCTAGTGTGACACCATTTTGTGAATATAGAACAGGCATTAATTTGGGGACCCATCATTGAGAGAGGGCCTTATTTATCCAGGAAACTTCCAGAAGACATCCCTGGACCACATGCAATGAACAGAGGGTGAGTTTTGGCTCAGATATCTATCATAATATTGCTATTTTTTTGCACTGTCAGAAATGGGACCGATAACGCTGTCCTTTGGTGTGACTTAATGAAATTGTTGATATGAACATTTTAATAAATTTATATTATTTTACATTTAAATATGATGTAAACCTTACACTGTAAGTTTAGATTGGCTGTCACACCAGTGGACGTAGGTTATAAATAAGGCCTAGATAGATGCATTTTAAAATTTATTTAGACTACTTATATAATACGTTTTCTAACCTTTTGAGTACACCGAAAGTAAAACATTTCTACTGTTTTCTATTTGTTTAGTTTGAGGTCCAGGCGGAAGGTATGAGAGACAGGCAGATGATGACTAGTAAGGATAGGACAAGAAAGTACAGGGAGAGGTTGAATGAAGATCCAAGGAGGAGAGAGGATCTCTTGAGAGAGAGACGCAGAAAGTAAATATAACATGCCACCAAGAATGATTAAACGACTAAAAAGTACTAGCAACATCTTTAGTTGATTTGCACAAAGAGTACAACCAGACATGTGAAGCACATCATGCAATATCATATAGACAGTTTGTACGATATAAGCCATTCTTTGTCACAGAAGCCCGATCAAATGATCGTAATACATGTGCCTGCTACCAGCATGAAAACATGCGGCTCCGAATTGACAGCTTGTCACAGAGGGGTGCACTCTCCTCAAAAAGCCTATCACATCTCCTCTCATGTATTACTTGTAATACTGAAGACTTACATTGTAAGTTGGCGATCGGAGCATCCCTAATAAATATGTATATTTATTAGGGATGCTCCGATCGCCAACTTTGGGGCTGATCGCCAATCGCCGGAATCAGTATCGGCCAATACCGATCGCCGATCCGATCGAGTGGGCGGGGTCTATGGGGATCTTCCATTTAAAGTGATGTTTAAAACTCAGTTAATGGGCTCATTCACTGGAGCTTCCACAAACAACAACCAACATAATTATTACATTCAAATGACATACATTATTCAAGTTTACATTAACGC